>NW_006921739.1:5226233-5268611 GCF_000298275.1 Orycteropus afer afer
CATTGTTGCAGCTACTGTGTCAACCCATCTCACTGAGGGTCTTCCTCTTTTTCATTGACCCTCTACATCGCCAAGCATGATGTCCTTCTCCAAGGAGTGGTCCCTCCTGATAACATATCCAAAGTATGTGAGATGAAGTCTCACCATCCTTGACTCTAAAAAGCATTCTGAACGTTACTTCTTGAAAATTTGTTTGTTCTTCTAGCAGTCCATCATATATTTAATATTCTTTGCCAACACTATAATTCGAAGGCATCGATTCTTCTTCACTCTTCCTTATAATCAATAGAATGTTATTAGCAGAAGTGATGCTGTGTGACTTCCAAAGCTAGGTCATGAAAGATGATGAAATTACTGCCTTGTTCTTTGAAATAGTTGCTCTTGAACACTTGAGCATCCATGTGAGTAATCCAGTAATCCAGTGTCTGAGATCTCCATGTTGTGAGGAAACCCTAAGCCTCATGAAGAAACTGTAGCAAGGCCATGAAGAAAGAGATATGCCTGCTCAGCTCTAGTTTTTGTCTCCCTGCAATTTCATGAGAGACCCTAAGGCTGGTCAAACAGTGGCCAAATTCCTGGCCTGCAGAAATTGTGATCAATGCTTTTGTTTTAAGCCACTTACTTTTGTGGGTAAATTCTTCCATAGCAATTATAACCAGGGATAGTTGTTCCAGGTTCTGTTGTGCATTACCATTAAATGAGTATTTCAGGAGGCAGCAAAATGTGGCACTAACATCTGAACTGGGTACCTAGACGCCTGAATTATTCTCCTAGCTGGATCTTAGTTAGTAGTGAGATCTTGAGTAAGCCACTTGATCTCTCAGGGCCTTCACTGCCTTATCTGCCAAGTGAATGGATTGAACTGTAAAGAGATTGAATTTCTCTTCTAATTTTAAAGATTGTGTGGTTCTCATCTTGGGCTTCCCTCTATTAACAATTATAATGTTTATGTTTGAGGTACCTTTGCAGGAGAGTCACAGAGACCAGCTCCATTAGTGGTATCATCAAAAGGATGGGATTTCCACAAAAAGCATGCTATCACGCAATAATGAGAATATATTTGGAAAGTCATTCACCTGTTCTTTTAGTCTTCCAAGTTTCCTCTTAACTCTTTGAACTCAATATTTCATTCATTCAAAAAAATTATTGAGGACATACTAGTGTCAAGCATTGTTCTAGGCTGTGGACAAACAGCTGTGAATAAGTGGAAACAATTCCTGCCCTCATGGTGCTCACAAAAACAACTCAATAAAGAAAGGAATAAGATAATTTTAGATAGCAGTTCTTTCTATTAAGTCAGTAGAATTTATTAGGGGGGAGGTGGTCAAGGAAGGATTCTCTGATGAGGTGACTTTGAGCTAAAACCTCAGCAATAGGAAGAAGAGTTGATATAAGAATGTTCCAGCTGAGGGCATAGCAGGTGCAAAGGCCCTGAGGCTGGAATGATGGGACTGTGTTTTAGGAAAGAAATAGAAGGCCACTGTGACTGGAACACAGTGTAAAAGAGAGAAAATAGTTTTCCAATGTATGTATCTATAGGGCAAGATCTTAATTTTACATAGCCTCTAATGTTTTCCAGCTTCTAAATCCAGCTCTTTTCCAAGGGTCTTCATTAGAGTCCTACTATAACAGCAACATATGAAATGGAGACACTTTTACTTCTGTTGTCTTCAAAACTTCAGTCCAATAATCACTGTACCTACTCTGTACCAAGCTCTGCAGAGACCAAAAGAAGCCAGGAGTAGACAGGAAAACTCTGGTGAAAATCACTGTGCTTTGCATATCATCTGCTCACCACCCCTTCCCCACCCTCGGTCTCTTGTCCTCCCCTGGCATCTTGTCACTCTTCTTTTTAATACTTTTTGAATAGTTAACAGAGTGTAAAAACAAGGGTTAGGCATACATCATAAAGAAAGCATATAAATATATATCTAGCAGCCTCAGCAACTTGAATTTGTGTCAAGTTTCCTTCAAGTCAGAGAAACTGGAAAAGCATAGGCAAAATGGAGAGGCATTTCTCAGGTCAGCCCTCAGTCCTGTGTGGAGAAAAGTCTTTCTCATTCAAGAATTATAAATGCTGGAACCATTGCTACTAATGATATTACAAGAATGGGGCCCTTTGTTGTTTACTGCATATGGTCTTTCAAAAATCTCTATCTTTTTTCAGTCCATGGCCAGCAAAATTAGAAACTACTTCAGGCAAGACTTTTTTTTTTTTTTTTTGGCCTCTATGTGAATTATGACCCAGAGTTCAGGGTATGGTTTTATAGGCAGACTTCATTTTGAACCCCAGCTCTGCCACCATTCCGTAGCTGTGTGATATCTTGAGCAATGTTACTTAACCAATCTGAGCCTTGGTTTCCTCATCTATAAAATGGGATGATCAGGCTACCTACGTCATAAAGCAATATAACTAGTTAGGAGTATAGATGCTGGGTTACTACTTTAACTGTCATTTACTAACATGTGGCTTTGGGCAAGCTATTTCACCTCTCTGACCCTTAGTTTCCTCATCTGTAAAGTGGGGATAATCATGGTACCTATCTCACTGGATTATATGAAGATTGTAAAGCATTTAGACTCAGTCATATAGAAGGAATGCTTCTAAGAAGTGGGCCCCATAGAAGCACAACAGTAGTTAAATACTATTTCAGTGTTTGTTAGATAACAAAAAGGGCTTTTAGAAGATTAAGAACATGTGTATAAAGCAGAGTGTCTTTGTAATCCCATCCCTCTATTCCCCTTTACCTCCTGCCTGTTTTAGGATTGGGCACATGGTCAATTCTGGGTACCTATTTATTGGTGACAATTTAATCAACTTCAGAAAATATGTGGCTCTCTTTGGGCTTCAAGGTTTATATACTTTCTCTGCAAGTGGAAGCTTGTACTGATTGTAGAGTTTTGTGAAGGGAGATGTGATTTTCCTTATTTACTAACATTTACATGGGCTGTGTCTGGGACACCCAAAATATGGTATGAATCAGTCAGAGGATAACAAGATCTGCAGTACTGTACAGATTACTCACTAATTTGACATTTGGGAAATTTTTGCAAAATGTTAGGGAATATTTGACAAGATGCAAATTGCTATATCCATAAAGTACATTAGAGTCTGAGGATGGGTGGCACTCTCCCCTGATGTGGTTACATCTACTTCTAGCACCAGATGTTTGATCCTGACAAAGTGGCTTGTTTTGTTTTTCCCTCCAGAAGGAGATCATGTTGGAATTTTGCTCTGAAAATGATACTGACTAAAATTCATGAAGAATCTACCACATGTTAGGTGTCTTGACATCTTTTGTCTCATTTAATCTTCATATTAATCCTATGAGGTCAGTATCCCTAGCATCTTCGTGTTTTCGTTTTGTTTTGTTTTGTTTCAAATGAGGAAACTGGGGCTCAGAGAATTTAAGCAACTTGCCTAAGACCACACAGCTCTGAAGTTCTCAAGCTAGAATTTGAACCTGGTGTTGCTTGTCCCCAAACTCTGGGTTCCAGCCCAGCAGGCTTGTCTCCCACACCTCCAGTGCATTAGCAGGCTCAGACGAGGTTCCTATCATTAATAGGGATAGGAGAAAGGAAAATATCTTGCTAGGTCCTTAGTCTTAAACCACTGGGCAACATCTATGGGCATGAACACTTGTTCTACACTGTTTTATGCTAAGATCTGTATTAGTGGATAATCTAGAGGTTTGAAGACCTTTCCCTTATCATGACATTGTTTTCAAAGTCACACAAAGAAAACTGTTAGAGGGAACAAGACCTGTCCTCCAAGGCTCCCCTCCCCAAGCACTGTTAATCGCCCTTGCATTTTTTTTTTTGCAGGGGGACATTGTACCATACTACTGACTTAGCATTCCCTGTCAGGAAGATTTTCTCTCCACTTCATATCAGCTCCATGAGAACAAAAGGGGCATGTGTGTAGGGTTTGAGTGTGAGGAATATAGGATGACCAGTAAACAGGAATAGGGCCTTTGGGGAAAACCTGATTCCTGAGGGGTGGTTCTTGGGGGCACCTAGTTGTATGGAAGAATCTTCCCCAGAAGAAAGTCCCCAGAAAAGCACTTCACACATCAAAGAGATCAGCATATAAATGTGTTCTGGTTCCAAACATTCCAAAGGCACACTCTTTAGTTACCATTTTAAGTGAAAGAAAAAGAATGTATTTAAAAAACAAAACAAAACAAAAAACTCACTGCCATTGAGTTGATTCCCACTCATAGCAACCCCCATTGGATTTCCAAGGTGATAGGAACCCCCATTGGGTTTTCAAGGCTATAAATCTTTACAAGAAGTAGATCATCCCATCTTTCTTCCATGGAGCAGCTGGTGGGTTGAACTGCTGACCTTCTGGTTAGCAGCCAAATATCTTATCCATTGTGCCACCGGAGCTCCTTAAATTAATAGAAGGTAAGAAACTCCTCTACCACCTGTCAGTTTGACATCCTGTGGTGGCTCGCATGTTGCTATGATGCTGGAAACAATGCCACTGGTATTTCAGTTACCAACAGAGTCACCACAGTGGACAGGTTTCAGCAGAATATGCAGACTAAGACTACGAAGAAAGGTCTGACAATCTATTTCTGCAAATCAGCCAATGAATACCCAAGGGATCACAACAGAATATTGTCCAACACAGTGCTAGATGACGAGCTCCCTAGGCTGGAAGGCCCTCAAAACAAGCAGTGACTGCAAAAATGGGCTTGAGCATACCAAGGATCATAAAGATGTGAAGGAGTTTTGTCCTGTTGGGCATGAGGTCGGCATGAACTGGAGCTGGCTCAATGGCAACTAACAACTGTAAGAAACTCCTATGGCTTCTCATGGCTCTAGGGGATGGCCTCAGGGCCTCGGGAAGTCAGCTGCCACACCCAAGGCTGGTGGTTCAAACCCACCAGCTGCTCCCCGCCAGGTAGCCTGCAGTCTCTTAGGAAGCTCTGGTAGCGTAGTGCCTAAGGCACTTGACTGCTAACCAGAAGGCTGGTGGTTCAAACCTACCAGCCACTCTTCGGAAGGAAGATGGGGCAATCTATTTCTGTAGGGATACTGCCTCGGAAACCCAAGGAGGAGTCGCTATGAGTCGGGTCCGACTCGTTGGCACATAACGACAACGACAACATGGCTTCTCATAAATTTCTTTATAACTGCTCTTCATTATCTTTATGTATGCTAGGCCTGCTCAAATGAATGGTAAGTTTCTCAAGGCAGATATATGCTTTGCTCTTTGGTCTTCCCAAACTGCCTGGTAGTGTTGTGTTTGTGGTGGGTGCTTAATAAATGTTTGTTGAAATGAAGGTGATCCCTGGAACAAAATTCATCCCGTGAATTTTAGTACTTTAATCCTTCACACTTTAAGGATTGATAGTGACTGAGTTGTAGGAACATTTAGAACAGGTTAAAAGAAAAAAAGAAATGATGCTATTAAAAACAAATACATAGTGATGCATTTTAAGTATGTGGGCAAAATAACTAGAACAGAAGTTCCTCATATTTTGCTCATGACCATTCTTTTTTAATGTCAAAAAAATTCTCATAGACACCTCTATAATAGTTGTATTCTTGGTATCTATTAATTGGACAAAAACACAATGACAAAATGCCTTTTTATGACTTTTTATTCATTCTTGTTGTTGGTTGTTCTCATAGAGTGGCCTGGAATCATGGTGACTCTTGCATAATGGAACAATGTTTTGTTTTGTTTGCTTTTGGATTGGACCATTGTGAGCCATTCGGTTTTCATTGGCTGAGTTTCAGAAGTAGGTTGCCAGGCCTTTCTTTCTGGTCTTAGTCTGGAAGCACTGCTAGAACTTGTTCAGCATTGTTGTTGTTGTTGTTATGTACTGTCGAGTCAGACCTGACTCATAGCGACCCCTCCTTGGGTTTCCGAGGCAGTATCACTACGGAAGCAGATTGCCCCATCTTCCTTCCGAGGAGTGGCTGGTGGATTTGAACCACCAGCCTTTTGGTTACAGTCAAGTGCCTTAGGCACTATGCTACTAGAGCTCCTTCACTGACAGCAGGGTGGTAGTTGTGCATGAGACACAGTGTTCAAAATCAAACTTGAGTCTTGCACGTGGAAAGGGAGAATTTCACCACTGAACCACCACTGTCCCTTTTATTCATCTACATATTCACAAATATAAAGCAAAATCAGCAGTACAGTTTTCAGCCCATTATTCAACCTATCTATTGGCAGCACTTGGTGCTCACATAGCTTTGGACAATGGCTCCGCAAGCTCCTGGGGAACTGCTGCTCCAGCTTGGGGACTAGTGAGCGCAGTTTAGAAGCTTTTTTTTTTTTTTTAAATTTTTAATTGTGATATGGGTGAAAGTTTATGGATAAAATTCATTTTCCATACAGCATTTCATATACATTTTTTTTCATGACATTGACTGTAATTCCCCATAATGTAACAGCTGTCTTCACACTTCCTCCCTGTAGTTACCTCTTCCCTGTGTTCTTCCTTCCCATGCACTCTCACCCACTCCCTTGACCTGTCTGCCTGTGCAAACACTGCCTTTCTATTCTCCCACGATTGATAGCTCTAAGGAGCTATCAATTTACATCTACCTGATATAAATATTCTGCTATAACATCTACCTGATATAAATAGACCCCATATGCCTGTCTATTAATTGTTCGCCTGGAAGCCACAGGAGTGAGTTCAGTTCCAGACCTGAAGGGTAACTAGGAGCCATGGTCTCAGGGGTCTCACCAGGCTCTATCAGACCAGTAAACCTGGTCTTTTCTTTTTTATGATTTTGAGTTTTGTTCTACATTGTTCTCCTCCTCAATTCAGGATCTTCTGTACTGATCCCCCTCTGAGTGGTGACAGTGGTAGCAGGGCATCATATAGTTCTTCTGGTCTCATGGTCATATAGGTTGAGGATCACATGGTCTTCTAGTCCCTTGGACTAATTGTTTCCATGCATCTTTGGTTTTCTTTAATCTTCTTTGTTCTGGATGAGGAGAGACCCATCATTGCATCTAGATGGCTGCTTGCAAGCTTACAAGACCCCAGCTGTTGCTCACTGAAGTAGGATGTAGAACAATGTTTTTGTGTACTATATTATGCCAATTGAGCTTGATGTGCCCTGCAACCATAGTCCCGAGCTCACAGGTCCAACTACTCACTCCCTCAGGGTTGTTGGCTGTGGCCAAGAAGCCACCACAACCTTGCCCCTTGTCAGCTCTACTATACACCTGGACATTCTTAGAGCATATACATATACACATGTAGAAACATTGTCTGCCAACCCTATACATGGTCATGGGCACACACCTCCTGCCTAGACATACGTGATCATTCAGCTTGTCCACCTATCTATCCACCTGTAGATCAATGCTTGCCATCACTGACAATGCAGTACTGTACATGTAAAAGGGTTTATCTTTGTTGTCTGTACCCCTTGTGTACCTTTCTCTGTTCCTTTTCCTCAGTGCCACCATGTTCCATGTTGATCACTCATTTTTGGTACATTGCCCTTCCCTTCGCCCAAATCACTACTTGTCTCTACCTATTTAGCAGTGTTCCCTCCCCTTCTTCCTACCCCTGGTAACCAAAAAAGAAAGTTTCCTTCCATATATAAACTTTCCCTTGACTTTTTACAATAACGAGCTAATACTATATTTGTGCTGTGATTGACTTATTTCACTCAGCATAATGTCCTCCAAGTTCATCCACGTTATGAGGTGTTTCTCAAGAGTCTACATTATTCTTAGTGTTGCATAGTACCATAGTTTGACTATCCATTCTTCTGCTGATGGGCACTTAGGTAGTTTCTATCTCTTTGCTATTGTGAATAGTTTGGCTATGAATATGTCTATGTATATGTCTGTTCTTGTCCTGGCTCTCACTTCTTTGGGATATATACCTAGTCATGGGATTGCTGGATCCAGTGGTATTTCTAATTCCAACTTTTTAAGGAATCGTAGGGGCATTGGTTTGTTTCCTTTTTTCCTCTTCCAAATTCTCTTCTACAGAGTTGAAAGCCATAGCAATGCTAACAGTCGCAACTCAATTAAGATGGCCAATTCCAAATGCAAACTCGTGGATGGATGGGTCTGTTTTCTGGGACTTAATTACTCTAGAAATGGTTCAAGTAAAACTGGCCCCACTTAAAGTTTCATTGTACACTGTCCAAATGGACACTTAAATGTCATCCTCAGAGATAATGAGACAACATGGGTTAGAGAATAAAACACTACCCTAGTTATCTGGGGGCCATGGCACTATGTTTTGGTCCATTTCTACTGGCTGGTCAAGCCAAGTCAGCTCTCTGGAGTGCTCTAAGCTCATCTGTAAAATGGTGAGATTGAATTAGATGACCTCAAAATTCTCTTCCAGTTTTTGTATTCTACAGACCTCCAGAAGTGATGTTGAAAGCACCCAAGTCATCTTACCAGGAACCACTCAGCTTCTCATCATGCCAAGTCACTACATGCATTGACCAGCTTCTGAAGGATTGCGCTCCAAACATTCCTTCGTGTCTCTCTGGAGAGGGGGCCTTGGTTTTTGGTGTCCTATTATTAACCTTTTTCCAAGCTCGATTTTCCAAGTTTAGGTCTGCTCATCAGAGTTGAACATGGACTGTTTGGATTTTTGCCCAAGCTGTTCTCTGAGCCTGATAGCACATTCATTACTCCCTACCCATGGTTTCTGCTAAATGACCTCGTTAGTGCTCTAATTACATGTTGCTCTTTGGGAAAGCTGGGGGTGGGGGTGGATGAGTTAAGAAGGCTGAGTACTGAGATGGAGTACATTGTAAACATACTGAATGACGCCTACCTTCCCCAGTCTGATTACCCATGGGGAGTTGGAAGGGAAGTTTTATGCTCTTTCCCTTTCGCTCTTTTTTTTTTTTTTTTCATTACACATCAGAAGATAACAATAACATATACCAAATGTGTTGTTGGTAGTTGGTAATACACGAATTTGAAAGCTGGATGATGATACTTTTACAATTTAACTTATGTGGAACTAGATAATGAAAAAAAGCCTGAGGGAAAATAAATTAAAACAAAAACTTTTTGAGCACTTACTATGTTCCACACTCTTCATGTAGCTTTTCATTTATGTTGCTAAAAACCCTACAGGTTAATTGTTACTATGCTTAAATTACTAATAAAGAAGCAGGTTCAGAGAGATTTAAGTATTTTCCAAGGTCACAAAGCACATACGTGCTGAGCTGGGAATTGAACCCAAGTGTCTCTGACTCCAAAATCCCAGTCATCCATGCTACCTCTTTATTCATTTGTTCATTCATTCACTCATTTATTCAACCAATATACTCTGACTTCTGTGCTATGACAAAGTTTAATCATATAATTTCAGAATTTCTACATTACTATTTCAAACTTAATTTTACAAATTCCTCTGATGACTATAAACTTAGTGCTGTCTTCTTCCATTAATAGTTTTCTCTGTCTTCTCAGGCATCTAATACTTCTGCTTTGGGATCAGATCACAGATCTGGGATTCAGGGTGCTGTTGTTGTTGTTAAGTGCTGTCTAGTTGGACCCAACTCACAGCGACCCCTCCTTGGGTTTCCGAGGCAGCATCATTATGGAAGTAGATTGTCCAATCTTCCTTCCGAGGAGTGGCTGGTGGGTTTGAACCTCCAGCCTTCTGGTAAGCAATCAGGTGCCTTAGGCACTATGCTACTAGAGCTCCTCAGGGTGCTGGGAGGTATATTTAAAGATTTTCCTAAGCAAACTTCTTATTTTCAGTTATGGAAGCTGAGATTCAATGACTTGTTGAAGTCATGGACTCAGCCCTGTTTTTTTCACTATATTACATGAAGAGATGGCAAGAATATAGTGAATTTACTTGGTGTGTTGGTTACAAGCCATAACCAACATGAAGAACTTCAAATGCTTTCTGAGACGGTTCACCTAGGATAGTGTGGAACATGACTGGAGAGGTGCTGATGAGCAAGTGACTTTAACTTAAGACTGTTAACCCACAAAACAGCATAGGGTCAATGTTTAATAAAGGAAAACCAACATTCCAAACTGGATCTAGAGTCTACAGAATTTTCCTTGAGGCTTCCTTTTAGGTGGTATTAAAGGGAACTAACCCACTGCCACTGAGTGGCAGGAGTAGAACTGCCCTATAGGGTTTTCAAGACTGTAATCTTTATGGAAGCAGGCTGCCTCATCTTTTTTCCACGGAGCAGCTGGTGGGTTCAAACCACCAACCTCTCAGTTAGCAAGCAGCCCAAGTGTTTAAGCACTGTGCCACCAGGGCTCTACTGAAGTCAAATCTTTCACTTGTTCCTGCAAAATTCTCTCTGCCACAGTTGTTTAAAAGTAGCAAATGCAGTATGTTGAGTGATGAGACATGTCCACACTTACGACAAAATCAGTGATGTGATCATAATGTTAACAGGATGCAACTTTAACCAAATTATGAACTTTCTTAAAAGATGGGTCTTACCCATCTGACTACTAATTAGTATTTCAAAATACAACTTGGAATTTTGCAAGCCACGCGTCCTAAAAATGTGAGCATTGTTTGACTGACTATCAAGACACATGTACAAGCTTAATGTATTAGCTTATTCTATAGCAATCAACTTGCTGTTATAATTAAAGAAAACTGGAAAAATAAGATACACAATCAAATCAGCCATACGAAAAGAACTGAAAAAAAAAAAACCTTTGAGCTGTTCCTTGGATCTATAGTATGTTTGCTGAATTGAGGGTGTGAAACAGCAGGAAACCATTACTGTATGTGATCATAGTGTTAATGATTCCACTAGAACATAATAAACCTATAATATGTATGACTGGAAATAAATTTTAGATCCCATAGTAAAAGCAACTCCTTATTCAACATTTATCAATTTGAGAGAACTGCTCTCTTCTTCTGCAAATAAGTCATTAAGCTGCATGTTTCACCACAGAATAACTTTTGGAAGAATTATTCAAACCTTCTAAAGTAATCCTCGTGCATTCCTCTTGTATTTTTAATAGCCAAAAACATACACAGGAGATAGAAATATACCTAAAGAATTTTTGAATGACTGGACAAAGCAGTGTTAAAAATTCAACAGCACTAATTACTAGCTGAGCAGTATAAAAACCTCTGAATAAATGTCAGCCTAGGAGATAAGCTCTTATCTTAATCTAATGACTCCACAGACTTAATTTGTCAGGCCAGCCTAGTTGATGAAAAACAGGTTTCTATTCTCCAGTGTTAGCAGGAACATCTTTCCAAATCTTTGAAGTTGGATAGTAATACCATCAGTGTCATCCTGTAAAAATCTTGTGACCAAGCCAATTTAATTCCTATTGTCCTGTTACACTAATTAAAGTTGTTCCACCCCTGTTGGTCAAATATCTAAGAGTGAAGCCAGTGTATTTTTAGATTTGTTACATTTTGAACTAATCACCCTCAACTCCCCACTTTTTTCCCCCCCTATAGTGCTGGAACATCAGGGACCATCTATCTTCATGTGGGAAAGCTGAGATTTCCATAGAAATCATTAATTCAGAGGAGCTCATTAAATGAGAAGCAATATAGCAGAGTGGTTAAGAGTATAAGGCTAGGGGAAATACTCTCTGTCACTTAAAAGCTATGTGATTTTAGGTGAATTTCTTAAATCTTCTTAGCCTCAGTTTAGTCATCTGTAAAATGGAGGATAATAATGAATATTGTGAAAATTAAATAAAATGAAATATGTTAAATTCTTAGTAGAGTCTGACCCTTAGTACTTAATACAGTAATTTTCATTCATTCCCTCACTCATTGTCTTAGGCTGGGTTTTCTAGAGGAGCAAAACCAGTGAAGTGTATATATGTAAATAATTATATATATAGAGAGAGATTTATTTCAAGGAAATGGTTCAGGCAGTTGTGGAGGCTGACAAATTCCGAATCCATGGGCCAGACATCAGGCTGGAGGCTTCTCCTGACTCACGTGGTTGCAGGGGCTAACGAATCCAAAATCAGCCCATGAGATGGCAGGCTGCTGGCTCATGGAGCTATGGGAGCTGGTGAATCCAAAAATCTGCAGGTCAGACAGCAAGCTGCTGGCTCACATCTGAAGGATCAAAGTCAGAGGATGATGAGTCAGATGCGGGACTGAGAGAGGGTGAATTTTGCCAAAACATTTATATATTTTGGATGCAGGCCACACACCCAAGTAAACTCCCTTTGCAACTGATTGGCTGCTCATATCAGATCACATAGTGGAAGATGGTTACATAATCTCTGCAAACCCACTGAGAAAATGGCCTAGCCAAGTTGGTAATAACTATTACACTCATCCATCCATTCATTCATTTGTTCATTTATTTATTCAATCAACAAATACACTATCAAGTGTATAGCACATACTAGGTGCTATAGGATATATGAAGGGCCAAAAGGCAGGGAGAGCCCTTGTTCTTGTAGAGCTTTGCATGAGCTTCCTACTAGAAGAAGCCTAGCCTGACTTAATCAGCAGACCTTGTTATATCTGTGAAGAAAATTCCAGAGAAGTATTACCATAACTTTCCAGTTAAACTTCTTTGTGAACCCTCTTGCTAGCTTATAAATAAAGTGGTAATGTAAAGTTCTGTCTCAGAAGACTATTGTGTAGATGACATGAGATGAAGCATGATGGACCGCCAAATTTGTTGGACTCTCAGTTCCTTGCCTCTCTTATCCTCATGGCCTAGAATCATCACATGCTACACCATGTATGGTACCATGCATGGTAAAACTCTCTTATGTTTTATTTCATCTCATTCTTGTTAACGAAATGTGTTCCCCAGTGTTCCATACTTACTCTGCTAACTCCCCTCCTAACTATTTGCATTGCCCCATATTGATTCTTCCCCTCTCTCCACACTGCTTCTTCATTCTATTGTCATACCACTCAGAGATATTTATTATTTGATTTCCTTGCTTTAATGGAACCTGATTGCACAATTTCTTTCAAACTTCTTGAAATTCATGTACACATTTTAAAAGTATATGTATAGAGTCTGTTATGTACTAGAAACTCCAGTAGGCATTGTTGTTGTTGGGTGCCATTGAGTAGTTTCAAAGCCACATGACAGAATGGAACTGCCTTATAGGACTTTCTTGACTGTAATCTTTATAGAAGCAAATAGCTGGGTTTTTCTCCTACAGAGCCACTGGGTGGATTTGAATCTCCAACCTTTCCATTAACAGCCAAGTGCTTAATATTTTCACCACCAGGGCTCCTTCCACTCGGTGTTAGGCTTTAGGACACCAAAATGTGTAAGATGTAGCCCTTACCAGTTGGAAACTTCACAGAGGCATGGTAAGCTCTATGACAGGGGTCCTTGAGGGCACTGGGGTAGGGACATTTAACTCAGACTAAGAACTCCAAGAAGGTTTTCCAGAGATGGTAATTCTTGTGCTTAACTCTGAATACTAAGGAGTAGTCAGGTAGATAAAGATGTATGACGAAAGGGAATCTAGGTTGAGACATTAACATATACAGATGGATGGAAGTAGTTCAGCAGGAAAGGGAAGTGCCTAGGAGGAGTGGTGGAGATGAAGGACCATAAATGTCTTATGTGCCAAGTAGTTAGAATTTCATCCTGAAAATGATAGAAACCATTGATAAATCTTAAACATTATGTTAATTCTCATAAGCTTCTATGTCTTGGAACGAGAGATGGGCTTCATGTCAGTGTTCTCATGGTTCTCTTCACCACTTCCAAGATCTCTGATTACACTACCTTCCCCCTAC
This sequence comes from Orycteropus afer afer, assembly GCF_000298275.1. Classification (NCBI taxonomy): domain Eukaryota; kingdom Metazoa; phylum Chordata; class Mammalia; order Tubulidentata; family Orycteropodidae; genus Orycteropus; species Orycteropus afer. The sequence goes on from NW_006921739.1 coordinate 5,239,946, forward strand.
TCCTCAGCTGCCAGATTCTTTGAGCACCATGGCACCCTGCTCTCAGCATCCTTCTCTACCTGGTCTCCTGTCTCATTGATGACTCGTAGTTCTCAGGCTTCCTCTGCTCTTCCACTCTGTTTTCACCATATTCCACCTCGGCTTTTTTTCTGTAGTTACATACAGAATTGCTGTACCTTTGACCTATCCTGAAGTGACATTCTCATTCCTAATCACCATCTTTTATCCTTTTTGCTTGCCCTTTCCTTTCCTCCCACAAAGTCTAGTCTTCAGCCTCATTGAGATACATCTTACTTGGCCTCAGCCTACACTCTCAGTCATTAAACTCTTTCTTGGCTTTACTTCTCATCCTGCCTAGGCAGACTCTATGGTAATTTCTTCCACCAACAATGTCCCTCCCCTCCCATCTCAAATCTTCAACTTTACCCGTTCACTTCACTGGCTCGTTTTGAAAATGAAATAAGTTTGCTCATTAATTCCACCAATCACCTGTGATGTCTGATGTCTGGTTTTACATTGAGCTCTTCAGTATTGGCCCTTTCCTCAACTCCAATATACTTTCTTTGACAATCTTTAATGACACACTGTTTCAGACTATTACTGTTTGTTGGAGAAAGATTTGGTGGACATGCCTAGTGCACTGTGGAGCTATCCTCTAGGTAACTATATTTTTCAGTATGTAACCCATCCCATGTCCCCAACCCTGGATAAAGGCTTTGGATAAATGGTGGATGGACACCTGATATCCAAGTGTAATGAGCCAATTTATTGACTAACCATTGGTCAATCAGATTTTCTCTTGACAATTTGCTCCTATATCATTTAAATGGACTTTCCTTTATTTGAGCTACCTTCAATGGATTTCTATGACTTCTGACAAAAAGCTTTGATGTGTCACCCAGATCTCAAGTCTCTACCTTACTCCTCATTTTTCTAAATTAAATTTTAATAAGAAAATAGAAGGTCTCTACCAGAAGTCCTTCAATTTTCCTCTGGTCTTTTAAAGAAGTATCTCTTGATAGTTCTTCCACCTTGTTTTACTGAAGAATCTTACTGATTGATCTTTTCAGTATAATTATAGAGCTTATCTAGATTTATTAAAACTTATTTCTGCCACCTTGTTTTGTCTTTTCTATTTACTATGTTTTTTTCTCTTTCTTTTTCTCATGCTTTGTTTAGGGTTGATTTAAGTTTTCTTTATTCGTTTCTTTTTCCTTCTATTGATTTAGAAGTTATACTTAGCATTTCTATTATTTTAATGGCTGTTTAAAGACTTTTATCATACATTTTCCCATCAAAGCTTAAAGTTAATCTTTATAATTTTCCACCTGGAAGCTTTAACTTTGAGCTCCCATCAATCTAATCTTATATTAGAATTATTTAGTATTAGAGAGCTACTTTCTTTCCATACATAAGTGTTATTTGTATTATTTTTATAATCAACAATAATCTAGATTTACCAGCATATTTTACATACTTTTTTTTACACATCTACTTCTCCAAGATTAATTTTAATATATTTTTTAAAACACATTTGCTTCTTCTTGCAAGGTTAATTTTTTTTCCTTATTGGGTAACATCCTTTTATTTTCTTCCTATTATTATTTTTGAAAAGAGTCTGTGGTAATAACCTTCTGAAGCAAGCCTGTTGAATAGTTGTTTGTGTAGAATTCCAGACTCACAGATATGTTCTCTTGGTGCTTTGAATATTATACGGTAGACTTATAACTCTTGTTGTTGATGAGAAGTCTGCTGTCAATATGATTGTTATTCCCTTATCAGTTGTCTCTCTTTATCTATGATTCTTTCAGGTTATTTTAAATTTTGATATTTTGTACATTCACTGTGCTGTATCTAGGTGTGGAGTTTTAAACTTTTGCCCTTTTGCACTTCATAGACTTTCTCAGTTTCAGAGCTCATGACTCCCTTTGGTTTGGGGAAATTACCAGTTACTGTCTCTCTAGACATATGCTGACAAAGAAGACCAGGTAATATGACTATTATTCAAATTTATGCACCAACCACTAAACACAAAGATGAAAAAGTCTGCATTTAACCAAATGTGCAATCAATATGCATTGATAATTACTGGTGATTGGAAAATGAAAGTTGGAAACAAAGAAGTGTCAGTAGTTGGATAGAAATGATGCTGGAGATTGCATGATGGAATTTTGCAAGACCAATGACTTATTCATTGCAAATACTAGTTTTCCACAACTTAAATGGTGACTATATATGCATGTGGGAGCTCTGGTAGCGTAGTGCCTAAAGCACTTGACTGCTGACCAGAAGGTTGGTGGTTCAAACCCACCAGCCACTCCTCGGAAGGAAGATGGGGCAATCTACTTCCGTAGTGATACTGCCTCAGAAACCCAAGGAGGGGTCACTATGAGTCGGGTCCGACTCAACGGCATGTAACAATAACAACAACAATATATGCATGTGGATCTCACCAGATGGAAAACACAGGAATCAAATCAACTACAGCTGTAGGAAGAGATGATGGAGAAGCTCAGTATCATTAGTCAAAACAAGGCCAGGAACTGACTGTGGAATAGTCCACCAATAGGTCATATGCAAGTTCAAATTGAAGTTGAAAAAAAACTAAGGTAATTTGATGAAGCCAAAATTTGACCTTGATTATATCCTGCCTGAATTTAGAGACCACCTGAAAAATATATTTGATGCACTGTACATCAATGGCTGAAGACCAGATGAATTGCAGTATGACATCTAATCTATCATACATGAAGAAAGCAAAAGGTCATTAAGAAAACAGGAAAGCAAGAAAATACTAAAATGGATGTCAGAAGAAACTCTGAAACTTGCTCTTGAATGGAGAGTAGCTAAAAAGAATGGAATAAATGATTAAATAAAAGAGCTAAACAGAAGATTTCAGAGGGTAGCTCAAGAGGACAAAGTAAAGTATAATGAAATGTGCAAAGACCTGGAGTTAGCAAATCAAAAGGGAAGAACATGCTCGGCATTTCACAAGTAGAAAGAACTGAAGAAAAAATTCAAGCCCGGAGTTGCAATATCGAAGGATTCTATGGGCAAAATGCTGAACAATGCAGGAAGCCTCAAAAGAAGGTGGAAAGAACACACAGAGCCACTGTACCAAAAGAACTGGTTGATGTTCAACCGTTTTAGAAGGTAGCATATGATCTAGAACTGATAGTATTGAAGGAAGAAGTTCAAGCTGCATGGAAAAAACAAGGCTCCAGGAATTAAAGGAAGACCCATTGAGATGTTTCAACAAATGGATGCAGCACTGGAGGCACTCACTCATTTATGCCAAGAAATTTGGAAGACTCATTTACGCCAAGAAACCTGGCCAACAGTCTGGGAAGAGATCCATATTTGCGCCCATTCCAAAGAAAAGTGATCCAACAGAATGCAGAAATTATCAAGCAATATCATTAATATCACATGTAAGTAAAATTTTGCTGAAGATAATTCAAAAAAAGTTCCAGAAGCATATTGGCAGATAACTTCCAGAATTTTGAGCTGGATTTAGAAGAGGATGTGGAATGAGGTATCATTGCTGATGTCAGATGGATTTTGGCTGAAAGCTGAAAATACCTGAAAGCTTTTTACCTGTGTTTTACTGATTATGCAAATCATAACAGATTATGGAAAACATTGAGAAGAATGGGAATTTCAGAACACTTAATTGTGCTCATATGGAAACTGTACGTAGACCAAGAGGCATCTGTTCAAACAGAGCAAGGGGATACAGTGTAATTTAAAATCAGGAAAAGTGTGTGTCAGAGTTGCACCCTTTCACCATACTTATTCAATATGTATGCCGAGAAAATAATCTGAGAAGGTGGACTACGTGAAGAAACATGCAGCATCAGGCTTAGAAGAAGACTTACTAACAATCTGTGGTATGGAGATGCAGTGAATTGCTTGATGTGGCCCTTCTAGCCGTTGTCCTCCATTCTGTGATGTTTTGTAAATCTCATTATCCATGCCTATTTGGGGTGGTGTGGTAGTTAAGGTCAGGTATCAACTTGGCTGGGCAGCTGGTAGTAGTCATTCCCTATAATGACTGGCAATCGACTCTGATGGGATTTAGGTTAAGTCTGTTGGGGCAACACAGGTGTAATGTATCTTGAGTCCTGCCTTGCTGGAGGGTATAATTCAAATCACCAGCCTTAGCTTCCCTGAGGGTATACCTACGAATCTTCTGGGAAGATTCACTCTCCTCTTGTTCCAGCTTTGTGTCTTGGCTCATCCTCATCTCACCCCCGGGTTTGGGACAGCAGCCATCATCTGATCTGCTGATAGAGGTTCATCAAACCCTGAGAGTTGGGAGGATCCGCCAGACCTACTCACAGACCTGGGACTCGCCAGCCTGCCAGCCTCCACCACTACTACATGAGATGAACCCTTGGGTGTCTGTGAGTTCTGTGAGGCGTTACAGCAAAATACAGAACCCTAAGACTGGGGAAATTACTGGGAGGAGGAGGAGGAGTTACTGTCTGAAATGATGGAGTGGCATGGTAGTTTGGACATTTGGGACATCATTAACCTCCGCCTCATGGGGACCGGCCTCATGCTGATCTTTCTAAGAGAAATTGTTCAAGCAGCAGATGACACAATCTTCCATGCTAAAAGTGAAGAAGACTTGAAGCACTAACTGATGAAGGTCAAAGACTACAGTCTTCAGTATGGATTACACTTCAACATAAAGAAAACAAAAATCCTCACAACTGGACCAATAAGCAGCACCACGATAAATGGAGAAATGCTTGAAGCTGTCATTTTAATGGGATCCATAGTCAATGATCATGAAAGCAGCAGTCAAGAAATCAGACAAGGTATCATACTTGGAAAATCTGCCGCAAAAGACCTCTTTAAAGTGTTAAAGAGTAAACATGTCACTTTGAAGTCTAAGGAGTGCCTGACCCAAGCCATAGTTTTTTCAATAACCTCAAATACATGTGAAAGTTGGACGATGAATAAGGAAGACCGAAGAAGAATTGATGTATTTGAATTGTGGTGTTGGCAAAGAATACTGAAAATACTCTGGACTGCCAGAAGAATAAATCTGTCTTGGAAGAAGGGCAGCAAGAATGCTCCTTAGAAGCAAGAGTAACCAGACTTTGTCTCACATACTTTGGTCATGTTGTCAGAGGGGCCAGTCTCTCAAGAAGGATATCATGTTTGGTAAAGTAGAGGGTCAGCAAAAACGGGGAAGATCCTCAAGAAGATGGATTGACACAGTGGCTGGGACAGTGGGCTCAAGCATGGCAAGTATTGTGAGGATGGCACAAGACTGGGCACTGTGTGGTTCTATTGTACATAGGGTTGCTATAGAGATGGAGCCAACTTGATGGCACCTAAATCTACAACACCTGAGTAAAATATTTTGTCCAAGGACTCATATATAGCAGCTCTAATTTTTCTAGAGAATTTCTCACTCTTCTGCTCCATATGGACTTTTTTTTTTGCACAGATGTCATTTCTGACACTTTTGCGTCTCTTCTGGTCTGTCTGGTCTGTTTACTGGATCTCATGTCTTTTTTTTTTTTCCCCTCTGTTTTGTTGAAGTGTACTTTCCTATAACTTTCTAAAACATTATAATATTTTAGTTCTTGCATATCTAAAATGTCTTTATTCTACCTCCACATGACAGGGTGGGAATAAGCTTCTAAATTAGAAATCATTTTCATTTAAAGATTTGAAAATATTACTTCATTCTTCCAGCATCTGGTATTGTTGCTATTGATGAATTTGATGCCAATTAGGTTGGTTGGTTTCTTTGTAAGAGGCCTATTTTCCTCCATCTGGAAGCTTTTGTGATCTGCACTTTAACCTTATATCCCTGGTACTCTGAAAATAGTGATATGCTTTAGTGTGTGTGAGGTGTTCCCCCCCCACTAGCTGTCCTCATGTAGCGGGGATTGGAAGTGCTGGTGCTGGTGTTATTGCTGCTTCGTTGCCTGCCTGAAGCTGAGTTCAAATTTCGTGTCAGTTGTTTAACTCTTTCATATTGTCTTGGTTTTCAGTAGTTTCAAAATTTTTTGACTTTTCAATGTCTTAGTGTATGTTCTGTCTTGGTGAAGATACTATATATTGCCCTTGAGAAGACTGTGTGTTCTGAAGTTGTTGGATGTAGGATTCCGTAAAGATCAGTCAAGCCGAATGGATAGTTTTGTGCAGATCCTCTACATATGTAGTGTTTTACGTTTTTTTTTTTTCTTTTTTGCCTAGTTGTTCTATCAACTATTGAGAGAATGGTGTTAAATCTCCTACTATGATTGTGGAATTGTTTATTTATCTCTTTAATTTAATTTTAATTTGTTATAGGCACATACAAATCTATGATTTTTATGTCTTCTTGATTAATTTACTCTTTAATCATTGTAAAATGTCCATGCTTATCTTTAATAATACTGTTTGCCTAGAAGTCTATTTTATTTGATATTTATAAAGCTACTCTAGCCTTTTTATGCCTGATGTTTGTATGGTATAATTTTATTTTTAAAATCCATTTACTTTCAATCTATCTATGTTTAATAGCAATAAACATTACTGAAGTAAACTCTCAAATAAAAATGCAGAAGTTATCAGAACTTATTTTTAAAAAGTAAGATCCTACTACATGCTCCTTACAAAAGATATACTTTAAATATGACACAGATAGATTGAAAGTAAATGGATTTTAAAAATAAAATTATACCATATAAACATCAGGCATAAAAAGGCTGGAGTAGCTTTATAAATATCAAATAAAATAGTATGTAATTATTTATATAGGAGCTCTGGTAGCATAGTGCCTAAGGCACTTGACTGCTAACCAGAAGGCTGACGGTTCAAACCCACCAGCCACTGCTCGGAAGGAAGATGGGAAAATCTACTTTTGCAGTGATACTGCCTGGGAAACCCAAGGAGGGGTCGCTATGAGTCGGGTCAGACTTGATGGCATATAACAACAACAACAACAATTATTGATATATTGGATTTAATTTTGTCCTCTGAATTTTATTCCTCTTGTTCTCATTTCTTGCCTTCTTTTGGATTATGTGAATATTTAAATTATTTTCTGGCTATTTGTTCACACTACTTCATAATGTTTTAATCTATGCCCTAAAGTGGTTTCTTTTGTACTTATGAGGATACAGTCAGGAAATAGAAACCATATCAGTAATTGAACAGAAAGAATTTTCTATAAAAAAGTGTTACCTAGATCAAAAGAGAAGTCCAAGGATCAGGAGAGTAGGATGCATCTACCACCTTTAGGACCAAGAAAACAAAAGGGAACAGGTTATAATTTTTCAAAACTTAGAAGCTCAAAGGAGGAACCCCATGGAGTAAAAGTAGGCCCCTGTGGAAGAAATAATTTTTTTGCTGGCTTAGGTGTCTCTGACTTTAAAAAAGGTTGGAACTTAAAGTCTGAGGAGGAGGTGTTGGTTGGCATGTAGTGTCTTGGGATAGAGGGTATCTGCACTGAGACTGTTTTTGCAACTTAGAAAAACTGCAAACTGGATTCAGCTGCTCCTGCAGAAGAAACTACAACTGATGGGATAAAGAAGTGTTGCCTACGTGATGTTCATAGGAATTACAAGCAGACAGGAGGCTCACAGGCAACAAACAGGTAGCAGGCTGGAAGGGGCATATGCTTTCTTCCTCCTTCATCCTTTCAATCTTCCTCTAAAAGAGCTCTTTCTACTGATAGAATCTCACAGGGAGCCAGCTGGCAAAGCAAAAATGTTGTTTGCGGAGTCTCAGCCCAGCATCACAAAACAGATAATAAAAGGGTGGGTTTAGAGCTGAGAGATAACAACTTAGTAGCTGGTTCTCCAATAGTGCAGGGCATCTTTACATCTTTTTTTTTTTTTTTTTTTTAATTATTTCCTTGGCCTTCTTTGCTCATCAAATCCACCTTTCTTTCTGAACTTTAAGCTTCATGTCTTTTAATTATGATCAGCAAATGTAGAGTCTGTAAAAGGAAGATAATAGGTGTTCAAAAATGTCTGCCATTTAATGTCAATCCAAGAGTTGTTGTTGTTGTTAGGTGCCATTGAGTTTTTCCAACTCATAGTGACCGTATGTACAACAGAATGAAACAATGCCCGGTCCTGTGCCATCCTCAAAATCATTGCTATGTTTGAGCCCATTGTTGCAGCCACTGTGTCAATCCATCTCATTGAGAGTCTTCCTCTTTTTTATTGACCCTCTACTTTACCAAGCATGATGTCCTTCTCCACAGAGTAGTCCCTCCTGATAACTTGTCCAAGTACATGAGATGAAGTCTCACCATCCTTACTTCTACCAAGATGTGCTTCTTCCAAGACAGATTTGTTCATTCTTCTGGAAGACCAAGGTATATTTAATACTCTTTGCTAACATCATAATTCAAAGGCACCAATTCTTCTTTGGTCTTTGTTATTCATTGTCCAGCTTTTGCAAGCAGACGAGGAGATTAAAAATACCATAGCTAAGGCACATCTTAGCCTCAAAGTGACACCTTTGCTTTTTAACACTTCAAAGAGGTCTTTTGCAGCAGATTTGTCCAATGGAATATGTCATTTGATTTCTTGACTATTACTTTCATGGGCATTGATTGTGGATCCAAGTAAAATGAAATCCTTGGCGACTTCAATATTTTCTCCATTTATCATGATCTTGCTTGTTGATCCAGTTGTGAGGATTTTTGTTTTCTTTATATTGACTTGTAATACACTGAAGGCTACAGTCTTTGATCTTTATCAGTAAGTGCTTTAATTCTTCACTTTTAGCAAGCAAGGTTGTGTCATCTGCATAGCACAGGTTGTTAACGAGTGCATTCCAATCTTAATGGTACATTCTTTTCCTATAGTCCAGTTTCTCAGATTATTTACTCAGCATACAGATTGAATAAGTATGATGAAAGGAAACAACCTTTACACACATCTTCCCTGATTTTAAATCATGCAATATTTCCTTGTTCTGTTTGAATGACTGCCTCTTAGTCTATGTACAGGTTCCTCGTGAGCATAATTAGGTCTTCCAGAATTCTTTTCCTTTGCATTGTTATCCAGAAAATGTTGTTGTTGTTGTTATGTGCCAATGAGTTGGATCCGACTCATAGTGACCCCTCCTTGTGTTTCTGAGGCACTATCACTATGAAAGTAGATTGCCCAACCTTCCTTCCGAGGAGTGGCTGATGGGTTTGAACCGCCAGCCTTCTGGTTAGCAGTCAAGTGCCTTAGGCACTATGCTACCAGAGCTCCTAAGAGAGGAAATAACAAATGCCAAATAAGTAGTGTGGATACTAACTGTCATAGATACTCAAAAGAAGGAAAGACTACCATGAACTTTAGTAACCTCAAAGGCTTCATAAATGAGATAGGTTTTGAGTTAAACCATGATAAATGAGGAAGGTTTAAGGACATGGAGAGAAGGATGGGATGAGCACTGAAGGTGGAGGGTACGGCATGAACAAAAACTTAGAAATGAGTTGCATGCCTTTGGAAGACAGGCATGGCTGTAGCTTGGGCTTCCTAGAGGGAGTTTGAGACTAGTATGGAGAAAGGGGCCCTTTAATAGCAGGATAAACAGTGGAATCATTAGAAGCAATTGAGACATTATACTGTAAGAGCTGAGTCATTGACGGTTTTCAGCCAATGAAAGTCATGATGACGATGGAGCTGAATCTGAATGCTGTGCAAGGTGGGTAAGGGTAGTGTCTCTTTCTCAGGTCTTAAGCATATATGTGCAGTATAATGGTGCTGCTGTTAATCAGAAAATCAGGAAGAAAAACAACTTAATTTTTTTTTAATGCGTCTAGGATTTTTATTACACTGAATTAAATGTGAACGTCCATAGTTAGAAACACAGACTTGCAGAAGGAGCCAGGGAATGAGCTGGGGAGAGGTGCCAGTTTGGATTGAAGTTGGAAAGGGTGGAGGGGCATCTAAAAGGTGTAGGAAATGGGGAGGGTACAAGCTCAGGGCAGAATATGTTCATCCTTGCCTCCACAAGAAGGAGTGACACCTTTAAGATGCAAGCAGAGAACAGTAGTTTAATTTAGTTAGAGTCAGACCTTGAAATTCAAGATGGATTAGTTCGTTGCCTGTCACTTGGTGCCACTCCTGTCCCATTCTCTTATATGTTCCACTTCCTCTCCCATTGAAGCCATCATATTCTTTTTTTTTTTCCTCTTTGATGATCACCTTCCCTACTCTCTGAAAGTGAACTTTTGCTTATCTCTTATTTTGTGGCAAAGTAGTGTACCTGTTTCTAGGGCTTAAAATTGTAAGATTATCTTTTATATTTTTTTCTTGAGTTGCACTAATCCTTCCTTCTTCAAGGAAAACATTTACAGAAAGTAAAACAATATTGCCAACAAGTTCCAAAGGACAATTGAAATACACTGTTGAGAAAATTAAACTCACTTGTAAACAAAAGGATAGACATATTCAAAATGCTCCAGTTTCATATTCTACCAGGGCTTTTGCCCCACATAGACATGGAAAGTTCTGTTTCCTACTTGCTTTCTGAACTTGCGAAAGCACTTCTTTTATTTTTAAGAGTAGCCAAGTCCTCTTGACCAAAGCATAGAAAAGCCAACCGTCTGTCCTCTCAAGTAACTTGAGCAAATTTCTCGGGCTGCCAGGCACATTGGACATACTGTGGGTGCAACTCCACTGAGATCAAGGACAAGATAATTAGTCCAAGAAGACAGCTAATTTTAGTACAAAAGAAGTTAGATTTGATTTATTTCAGACACCAATGAACCAAAAGAGCTAACAATCATCAGAACAAAACACAGAACCATAAAATACTCCATATTAAAATGGTTCATGTCAGCTGAGATCTGCTTCATCAGCAAGGGAGGCAGGCTTCAGGTGTCTCAGAAGCCAATGGAGATGACATTTCCAGGTTGTCTTTACAAGGACAGGCATTTGAATCATCAAAGGGTTAGAGAAATGAATTTGGAGACAGGAAACAGAATAGAAGAAGAAAAGAAAGCGCGAGAGAGTTTTCATAGGAATAGCCTGGCTCATTCGTCATTTCCTTCATCATCATTATCTTCAGAAAGCATAACCCTAGGACAGGATCTATACGACTTATGCTGCCTCTTAATCATCCCTTTTCAGCTGCTAGAGAAAAATCCTTTCCCTGGCTCTGCTCACCGTGGAGAAGAGTTCAGTGTGCCCATTGCCAAGCTCAGTAGTGCTCCCTAACAGCATCTCTACCTTCAGGATGGGCTCCTTGGCAGATGTATTGTTTTCCACTTCAGCAATGTGTTCCCTTGCACTTGAGTTGAACAGGAGGACTTGTTAAAGAGCAGTGCTCATAGTCCCATTGTTAGTTTATTCAGCTCTGCAAAACAGCGTGGAGCACCCCTTTTCCTGTTCCTGAGACGCCATAAGTCAGAATTGACTTGATGGCAGTAAGTTTGGTTTTTTGGTTTTATTTACCTGAACTCTATGGGTCCTCTATTCCTTCCCCTCTATTTACTCACCTTGTCCTCTCTGAAGACACTATGTAGTGTAGTGACTTCTGTTACTGCCTTCATGTAAAACACATTGTACATCCCTCATTTTTCCATGGACAAAGACAATGGCTTAAATATCTGTGACTCTTCTGTGGTTGGTGTTTATATATTGAGTATATGAGGGAATGAAACACTTGATTTATATTGGAGGATGTTTTGGTTATTTAGTGCCACTCTGAGAAGAATATACCACAAATGGAATGGCTTGAACAAACAGGAGTTTATTCTCTTACAGTTTGAAGGCTTTAAGTCTGAGTTCAAAGTGCCAGGCTCTAGGGGCTGGGTGAAAACCCCTCAACCTTGGCCTTCAGCTCTGCCCCCTGCTCCTGGCCCACAGAAGCTAAAGGCTTTTCTTCACTTGGACAGCTCCTGGCTGCTGAGGCTAAGAAGCCCAAGGTTGACAAGCAAAAAGGCACAGTCCTGATGTTACCAAACCACATGACAGGCCATTCATTCAAGTCCATTGAAAGTCCCAAGGTAGGCAGAGCATGGCAGGCTGCTGAACAACACAGCTACATGCAGGGTTCAAGTGTGCCATAAGCTAGAGACCATTTCCAAAGATTTCTTTCTCCTTATATACAGGAAGCAGACCACATCCTTAAAGCAGCTACTCAGCTGTTCACAGTAGATTCCACCATGGAGTTGATTACCGGTCTCATCATGGGGAATACTACATCTAGCTACCCAGCCACTCAAGCAGGCCCAGCCAAGTTGACACACAAACTTAACTATCACAGAGGAGAAATATAAATATATCCATTTATGTAATTATTCATATCCAAATTTAAGTATTTGTTGTTGTTGTTGTTATGTGCTGTCGAGTTGGCCCTGACTCATATCCATTCATATTGAGTGATAAGTAATTAAATAGAGAATGAAACTATCTACATCTATCCCTGGCAAAAATGAAGAAAATAAGGTGAGACTTTTGTGTTTGTGGGAGGAAAAACTAAAAATACTTTTCATTGTGCTTAAAAAGGAATACTCTGGGAGATTGTTTAGGCTACTTGAATGGGATCCAGGGTTGAAATGGCATTTAGAATTGAGCCCTTATATGCCCATATAGTGTGAGTTTAAAATAAGGATTAATTTCTTACACTCTTCTCTTCCTCCATCAACCCCTCTTCCCTTCTCTTAGCTTTTCCTTATCATCTCATGCTGACAAAGAACATAAGTTACTTGAATTGTTCTCTGTTCAAATATTCTGTTCTATTGTTAGACCAAGTACCCAGTTGTGGATTTCAGAAAATGTGTCTTCATCTTGCCTAGTTTTTTCTTGAATGTGTGAACTTAGATTGGGTGGGCTACACATTTGAAGGAGAGAGGTGACTTTTCTTTTAAATGCATCAGCATAGGTTAGTCAAACAGAAGAGCAAACAACTACATTTTGTATTGGTATATTATTATGACACCTGTCTAGGGCACTCCAGAATTCTCTCAATACCAGTGAATGGTCATTTAAAGCCTTACTAGGAGTACTCATCTGTTACTACTCTGTGTTAAAGTTCAGACATGCACCCCAACACCCTCTCAGATCTGCTCACTTTTATGGCTATTGGGCTGGGGAGTCAAATTGTCACCACATGTGGAGTTTCCATGTGTGAATGTCCACATCCTTCATTCACATCCTTCAAGCGTTTCCTTTAACATTTTCTGATTGTGTTTCTGAGTACATGGTGTCAACAGCTCTCAGAACTGTTAAGTTTTCTATTTATCCTCAGGCCAGGAAAAGGCACAGATCACTGCAGTGTAAAATTACCAGTGGTTTTGACAGTGACCTAGAAGAACTATGGAATGAAGAAATTTAGCCTGGAGAGCTGAAGTTCAGACCCAGGCCCATCTTAACCAAGAAATTCTACTCAATTATACAGGTCACAAGAAGTTCTGCTAGTCCAAACATTATTGAACTCATCAAACTTAACTTGGGTGTTGTTGACACATCTTGAAGAATAGCCATTTTTGGACACCAAGTACTGTATTTACTTGCTTATTTCTTCTTCTACTCCTTTCTGACTCAGCCTTAATTTTCAAAGGTAATTCTATAAGTTTTAAAATTTACTTTTTATTTATTTTGTCAGGGCTCTCCAAATCAGTATACATTCTTCTGAAGGCTTGAAAAAATGAGTTGAAATAATAAAAAATGGCCCTGTTTGCTGAAAAGAAAAGGAACAGGACTCATTCTATGGAACTGTTCTTGCCAAGTCTTTAGAGAAGGGCTGATATAATGGTTAAGAGCTGAGGGTTTAGACCCAGACTACCTGGTTGAACTCTAGCTTTCTGATACTTTCTAGCTATGAGTCTGTGAGCAAGTTACTCTCTCTGTTTCTGAGTTTCATCATCTGTAAAATACAGATGGCACTATTAATAATCTACTCCCTAGAAATGTTGTGATTTAATAGGTGTAAAACACTTAAAACATTGCCTAGTGCGTAGAAAGTGATAACAAGTATTAGTTAGGATTTTTAATTAGATTGTAACTTAGAGCTAAGCTGTTGCAGATGTATTGTGAATGTAGAATCACCAAGTTCACTTGGAGTACAGAAAGATATATAAAGAGGGAAGGAACTCTGGAAACAAATGTAATATAGCTCAAGATAGCTGTGTTTTAGTAGGGAGACCATGATTGTGGGTTTTCTTGGTTCTTGGTTCATGGAAGGGATTTTGTTTCCCAGACAAACTTGGTGGATCCAAGGTGGGCAATAGCTGACCATCCTTGGACACTCAGAAACTGTACTCTCTTGAGATTCATTTGCTGTAAAACTTATGTAACAGATTCATTGAACATGTGGACTCATGTTATAGTCATAAAATTCATAATCATAATAGCAGCTTTATTGTTGTTCTTTCTTCTTGCTCTAAACATGTTCAGTTAGGATGTTCAATTAGGCGTGGGGGATTTGAGAGTCCTTACTTTATCCCTAGGTGAAAAATTGATCAAGTTCTATCATATTTTTGGTATCTCCTAAGCCAAACAAAAACCTATGGTCATTATCTTAGACTGGGTTCCCTAGAGAAGCAAAACCAGTGATGGAGGATGAGTACATCATCACATAACCGCCAAACCACTGAGAATCATGGCCCACCCAAGTGGACACAAAACATTAACCATCATAGTCACTTTGTCACAATATCTCAACTTGGGAACTGAAAAGTCTTGAGTCCATATAAAAATAAAACTTTGAACTTGATTTCACATTAAATCTCTACTTATCCTACAAGATGGAGCATACTAAGAAGCTGTTGCTTTTGAGGAGAAGGGGGTACATGGTCCTTTTTCTTTCTCCTATTAACTTCTCTCCTACTTCTAGCTTTCCTTTGGGAAAGGAGGAGAATCAAGGGGATAGGAAAGTCTTCCTTGACTGATAACTGTTATAAGGTGGTTTTGTGTTCTCTGGGTCGGACAAAGGTTTACATCAGATTCTTGCTCTTATGGGCATTTCAAAGGTTCTTTAGAGCCCCCTCTTCTGTGCATGCCTCCTGCTGACTGTAAGATGCATGCCAAGGCACTGTAGCTCCTCCACCTGGCTGTTCCCTACCCCTCATCAACTGCTGCTCCTGATTCTACAACTACAGGTTTTAATTCTGGGATCTTCAAGTTTCTACAAACTTAAGTCCTTAGTATTCACAAACCTTGGTAAGTAGTTGCTTCTTAAGTATAATCCATTACCTTGCTTCCAAAGGACATCTTACCTTCTTCAGATATAATTTAGGCACCAATCACATTTCCCCTAACTATAAGAGATATAAGATCTCCAGAGCTCTATTTACCACCATTACTCTGTTTTTGAGAAGATGGGAGTCATAGAATCCCAAAGTTTTTTCCCAAAATTCTTCTCACAATTTTTGTTCTGTGGATCATTTTACATCTTCAATGTGAGTGACAGATTTCAAGGATTATGCAACTGGCTCTTTCATGTTTCTGTTTTTGGAAATTTTGCATATGGTCTAGCACTTCCTTTGGAATGCAACATCAATGGCATCTTGGTGTCTCAGTCACAACTTCCAATTTAACATGCGGTTACTTTTAAAAACACATCCTTTGTACCTTATCATAGACAACTGGATAGGAACATTTAAAACTCCCAAAGCCTCCATGTTGAATGAGTAGACTTAGTAGTTTAAGTAATTTGCTTAAGACTTGTATAACTAGAAATCAGCATAGCCAGAATTTCCCTCCAGATCTGTATATTCTGAAACCGACACTCATTTGCTATCAGACATAGTATTCATGCAAAACCTATTTAAGAAAATTCCTTCTTAAACTCCTTCTTCCTTAAACTCTTTTAATTATACTCATCATTCTCTTAAGATAGAATAATTTTGGAATTTTGGTAAATCTAAGAAAATGTCAAAAATTGAAGTTTTCTCTTTCCTCTTGATCTAGCATCTTTCTTCTATCTCATGAATGAAGAATGGGCAACTTTCTTCTTTATAGCCTTTAAGGGTTTTAAAAAAATAAAGCAACTATAAAATTAGTGGCTTTGATGTTGTTCCAAAAGGATATGTTTATATGTTTTATCTAGATAATATGCTTATTTTATTTGTTTACTCACTTGGTTATAAATATTTGAACTCCAAACTTTAAATTCAATTTGTCAGATAAGAGAAAGTTATGTTAGAAACTTATGTTAGCATGCATTTATAATTTGTTACTTCTCAGATATCAGTGTGAATTTCAGGACTACAACAAAGCTTCTGCTTCTTCACTCCTTACAGGAAAGAAGCAGATAAAGATCATATATTTTTCTTCTATTAAAATATCAAAATCAAATTTTGTCCATACCAAAGCACATTCTTGTGAAAGTTCAGAGCACCAAGAATGAAGAGAAAGTTCTATGGATTTTATAGAGGAAAAAACCAGAATGCCTTCTGGGAAATGAGAATCAGAATAAAAAAACAAAAAACCAAACTCATTGCTGTCGAATTGATTGTGACTCATAGCAACCCCTCCTTGGATTTCTGAGGTGGTATCTCTATGGAAGTAGATTACCCAATCTTTTTTCTGAGGACTGGCTGGTGGGTTTGAACTGCCAGCCTTCTGGTTAGCAGTCAAATGCCTTAGGCACTATACTGCCAGAGGTCCTCAGAATCAATAGTTTTTGATTTCTTATCAGTAACACTGGATGCTAGAAGACAATGGAACAATGCCTTCAAAGTTCTGAGGCAAAATATATATGTATATATATAAATATATATATGTTTAAAAATATGGTAAATATATAGGTAACAAAACATTTACAATTTCAACAATCTTCACATGTACAGTTCAGTGACACTAAATATATTCATTATGTTGTTTTCCCAAATTTTTCCATTATCCTTTATAGGAGCTCAGTGTCCTCTAAGCATCATGTTTTCCTTTCCCCCTCCCTCCTGCCCACTCCAGGTAACCACTACTAAACTTTGATCTCTTGTGTATTCTAAATAATTCACATAAGAGGGATCATAGAGTATTTGTCCTATTGTGACTGACATTTCACTCAGCGTAGAAAAATAATTTTGAGCATAGAATTCTATAGCCAGCCAAACCATCAGCCAAATAGAAAGGAGGAAAAACAATCAGACATGCAAGAAATTATAGTTTATCTTTCTGAAGAAGATAATTGAGAATGAACAAACGGAAAATGCCATGAAAGAGGAAGACAGAATGCAGAAAATAGTAGCTCTAACCTAGGAAGACAGGGAAGGATGTCCTTGGATGATGGCTGAGAGCAGGTAAGGAGAAAGCTGTCTAGATAGGAGCAGAAAGTAGGAGATACCTTGGTGGATGCCTTAGGAAAAGGAGAAAATTGGTGCACAGTGAAAAAAAAAAAATCTTAGTCCTGTAAACTGTTGATAGGTTAAGTTAGATTTAAATTCCTAGACCAGACCACAAAAGACTTAGTTAGGATTATAGAAAAAAAAAATTATCAATCTTGACAATGAAAATGTGTAAGCAGAATTGACAGATACTGGGTTGCTGAGTAGGGGATGCCTTGGGGGAAGAGGGAAAGATAGGGATGACAATATTCTTTTAAAAAATCTTTTTTGTGTGTGAGTTGGGTGAAAGTTTACAGGGAAAATCAGTTTTCAAGTCATTCAACAATTCACACACATTTTGTTTCATGTCATTGATTTCAGTCCCCTCAATGTAACATCATCTCCCATTTTCTCCCTGTGTTTCTCATTTCCATTTCTTTGTCTCTTCTAATCCTTCCTGCCTTCTGAACTTTCCCCTTGGACAAATTCTGTCCTTTTGATCCTGAATGGTTGATTATTCTAAGGAGTGTGTTATTCCTAGAGTTATTGTTGACCTTGTGGACCTATCCATTGTTTGACTGAAAATCGAGCTAGGGAAGTGAATTCAGCTCTCAGTCCAATGGGTGACCAAGGGCAATAGTCTCGGGGGTTCCACCAATCTCTGTTGTTGTTATGTGCTGTTGAGTTGGCCCTGACTCATAGAGACCTCTCCTTGGGTTTCCAAGGCAGTATCACTATGAAAGTAGATTGTCCAACCTTCTTTCTGAGGAGTGGCTGGTAGGTTTGAACCACTAGCCTTCTGGTTGGCAGTCAAATATCTTAGGCCTAGGTCTTTTTTATTTTTATTTTTTTAATGATTTTGAGTTTTGTTCCAAAGTTTTTTCCCACTGTATCCAAGATCTTCAAGGGTGATCCCTTTCAGAGCAGTAAGTAGTGGTAACCAGGTAACATCTAGTTCTTCTGGTCTCAGGGTCATGGAGGCTGAGGGTCACATGGTCCATTAGTCCTTTGGACTAATTCTTTCCATGTGTCTTTGATTTTCTTCACTCTTCTTTGCTCCAGATGGGGAGAGATCAATAGTTGCTCCTTAGATGGGCCTCACAAGCTTTTTAGACCCCAGTCGTTACTCACTAAAGTAGGATGTAAGATAACAATATTCTCATCTAACATCTATAAATGCACTGAAAAAAGAAATAGACATTTGGTAGGTTATTTAATATTATGAATGTAAGCAATAAAAGAACAAAAACAATAGATATTAGCAATCGGAACCAGGGAGGTAAATAAAGTGAGAGGGGGTAGTATAGAGAAGGTAAGGATCTTTCATAGTTGATAAAACCCAGACCAAACCAATTGCCATCCAGTCAAGTCGGACTCATACAAGACAGAACACAACTGTCTCACAGGATTTTTAAAGCTATAAATTTTAGGGAAGGCATCTGCCACATCTTTCTCCTGCTGAGGAGCTGGTGGGTTCAAACCAGCCACCTTTCAGTGAACAGCCAAGAAGTTTAACCACTGTACCACCAGGGTGCCTTCATAGCTAATAATGAATGATTATTGTTTAAAGTGCCTAAGGCATTTGACTGTTAACCAGAAGCCTGGTGGTTCAAACCCACCAGCACCTCCTGGGAAGGAAGGTTGGGCAATCTACTTCCATAGTGATACCACCTTGGAAACCGAAGGAGGGGTTGCTATGAGTTGGATCCGACTCAATGACAGTGAGTTTGGTTTTTTGAGTTATTGTTTAAAGTTAACAAAAAAGAAACATAAAATAACCCTGTTAGAATCTATAAAGCAAATACCAGAATATTATTTAAAAATAGATAAACAAGCATACATTATTAAAAATTATTACCTAAAGGGAGAGGGGCTGAGTATGGAGTTGAAATAGGTAAGAGATTATGGCTTTTTGCCTTAAGTTTTTTTAATGTTATTTATTTTATCATGTATATGTGTGCTTTGACAATATATGTATTTTTCACTTAAATAGTTGATTCAAATCAATTCAATAGTCAATTTAAACATTTCGGTCTCTTCTGGTGATAGTGGTGGGGTAGATTGTAATCAAAAAGAGCTGTCCTCAAGCAGTTGTAGATGAGAAGAAAGGGTTGAGAGTCAGAGAATATAGAGGAAAAAACCAGAATGCCTTCTGGGAAATGAGAATCAGAATAAAAAAACAAAAAACCAAACTCATTGCCGTTGAGTTGATTGTGACTCATAGCGACCCCTCCTTGGGTTTCTGAGGCGGTATCTCTATGGAAGTAGATTACCCAATCTTTCTTCTGAGGAGTGGCTGGTGTGTTTGAATAACTTTGGTAATCATCTCAGCCAGGCATCAGAATGGATTACATTCTTCAGAGCTGTGTTCTATACACTAACGACCTTGTAGGGGTTTCTCCACCAACTAAATACTTACAGAAGTCCAAAGAGACAAAATTTTGGGCAGCACACAGACAAGAAGGGAAGCAGTTTGGAGCAAACTAGGGACTACTTAGAAGATCACCTGTTGTCATCATTATGATGCACAGGAATTATAAGCCAGAAATTTTTACAGCTAGTTAGCGGAGACTTAAACGCTGCTGAATGCAGGCCAGGGTAAGCAGGAACTACCTGGGTTAATCTTGATTGAAATCCAAACAATGAGAAATGGAAACTCTTACATTTCTTTTTACCCTGTTATGATATTTTGTTTCTCATGCATCATTTCCATTTTTCCTTCTCATTCCACATAACAGTAATTTTACCAATTACTCTTATAATTGACTTTGCTACTGAAACAAACTCTTAGAATGTCGAAATTTCACTGTTACACACTTTACCCCCAAGAATGTGTCATTCAGGGATAAAGCAGTAGTCTCAGGGCACGTAGCCAACTTACATCTGATGACAACATTGCAGTAGCATAGTTGCAATATGCTGACTTCAGAGTGAGCACAAGGCATTGACTGAAACCCTAGAGAATGGCCTCTGAGCCACTGGGATAGGCAAGCAGGGTACTTGCCTCATAGCTCAGAGAAGACCATTTTGACTGGAAAAAGTTTCCCCTTTGTTCTTTTCTGTTGCTTATAACTGGGTGAAACGGATTTCTAAGTCTGATAGCTTGAAGCAAGTTGTGGCCTGATGACTTTTATAGGCATTTGTGTTTACTTTGTGAAAGTGGAAGCAAGGATAAGGAATATAGGAATTTAAAGGTTTGAGTGGCTATTTAATTTTTTTTTTTTTTAAAGAATGCATTTGCAAAAGTTTAATGTCTAGGGGTGTGTCTTAGTTCCCTAGTGATTCTATGACAGAGATATCTTAAGTGGATGGCTTTAACAAATAAAAATTAATTCTCTTACAGTTTAGGAGGCTAAAAGTCTGAGTTCAGAATGCTGGCTTTAGGGGCTGGGTGGAGTTGCCTCGACTTTGGGCTTCAGCTCTGCCTTCCAGGTCCACTGGAGCAAGCTGGAGGTGTCTCCTGACTCATCTAACTTCAGGGGCTGATGAACTCAACAATGGCAGGCAATATAGCAGGCTTTTGGCTGCTGAGGCTGACAAATCCTGTTGTCTTACAGACTGCAAAGGCAACAATCCCAAGACTGGCAGGCAACATGGCAGGCCACTACTTCAAGTCATTTTATAGTTCAAGTCAACTGGAGAGGATGGCCAACCAAATGCACGATCCCAAGTGAGCAAAAAGCTAGAGACTTTTCCCAAAGCTTCTCCATACATACTGGAAGCAGGCCACACCCTGAAGGCAACTCCCGTTCAACTAATTAGCTGCTCACAGCAGATTCCACATGAAGGTGATTACACCATATCCAATTTTATCATGGGGAATAACTACATCCAGCTGCCAAGCCACTCAAAATCATGGCTCAGCCAAGTTGACACACAATCTTAACTACCACAAGCAGTTTGTAAGTGCCTGTTAACCCAGCGGGTCCGTGGAAGAAAGGCCTGGAGAACTGCTTCTGTAAAGATAATGGCCAGCAAAACCCTGTGGAGCAGTTTTACTCAATAACACATGGGGTTACTATGATTCAGGGGCCAAATCAACAGCATACAGTATTTTATGACATACTGAGATGGGGTATGTTCATATGAGCCTACAGTATCTGAATTTCTTGAAGCTATTCTGAGACCTTCCTTGAAAGAATACTTGATCTCTATAAACGTGTTAATTATATCTCTGTCCCACCATTTCTAGCATTGGTTCCAGCACTACCTCAGAAAATGGGGTCCTGTCTCAGAAAATGGGATCCTGGGGCACAGAAGTAATACAGAGGGCGTCAGTTGATTTGAAAGTTACCTATCCAAATTAATCAAACAGGGAATTAGTTCCTTGATGTATTTTGGTGATAAACCAAACCAAACACCAAACGAGTTGCTGTTGAGTCAATTCCTACTCATGATGACCACATATGGGTCAGAAGACTTGTGCTCCATCGGATTTTCAATGGCTATTTTTTCAGAAGTAGATTGCCAGGCCTTTTTTTCTGAGGTACCCCGGGGTGTATTAGAACCTCTGTACTTTCAATTAGCAGCCAAGTGCATTAACTGTTTCTACCACCCAGGGACTCCTTGATAATAAAAGGAATCCACCAAGTTCCAATCCACCAAGTTCCTAGTTCTCAGAAAACTTCTCTCAAGTAAGTAGCTAATGATAAGTTCCTTGGAGGGACTTACCCCAAACCAAGATCTTGAATTATTTAATAGGGGAAGAAGGTTCCTGACCAAGAGTCTTGTTTGTCTTCTCTCTACAGGCACTTTTTGGATTCTTCATTTTAAGGGTGTTGGAAACCATTTCATTATCTGTCATCATTTCCCTATATACTGAATATTTTTCTTTCATTTTGAGGGAAAGTATAAGAGAGGAGGGGTTTGGGTTGAGGGTGACGTTGGGAATCACTACCAAGCATCACTGCAGCCTGAGCTTTATAGAGCTCTTCTTTTATCTCTCTTCCCTTTTCTTTGGTTACTTTCCCAGGTAGCTCATCTGTAGAAATCCTTCAGAGCCCTACTGTGGACTTGGCACTCAGCAAGACGGTGGTCTTTGAGCTCCAGCAGCAGAGACCAGGAGCTGTCACCAGGGAAGTTGCACCTAGATTGGATCCATCTGTACCAATGGCACTGGGTCCTGCACTGTCTGTGCAGCCCTAAAAATAGCTCTCAATTAACATTGCATTTCAAGAATTGGAAAATTTCCCAGAAGTCCATTCTTTCTTTTCTTTTCTATTTCATTACATTTTGCAGTAATAATACACAAGCCTGCAAAAAACATGACGGGTAATGAAAAAAATGTAATTAATATAAGCAGTGTAAAGCATGTTTTTTTCTCTGTTGTCCTTGCAGAAAATTGCTGCTTTAAACTGAGCAGAATGTGAAAATGCATAAAACCCCTCCTTAATCTGCTGTGGTTTGTAAATATCTTATGCAAAACAGTTAAGTCAACTGTCAGATTTTTTTCTTCTTTTTACATTAAGTCACATATTCTTGTAAAGCGTCCCCCTCCCCTTTTCAGGACAAGTTGACTGACTTGGATAACTATTTGAGGAGGTAGGACGAATGGTGGTGATGGTGAGGCTTTACAATAAACCTAAAAGCAGGAGAACCTCTATCCACTGGTTTCTACCTGAATGACCATAATTGTAATGCCACTCCATACACCAATGTTGGTACGGTACTTGGGAGAAGGGAATGTCCTTGATATTTTCTCACACCAATACACCCTTATTCCATTAATTGAAATCAAGTGACAAAAACGGCAAGAGGCTATGGTACATGCTAGCATTCCTTAGACCATTTCAGTTTACTTATCTGTACCACTAGTAATATCTAGAGGTGTCTGACTAGAAGGTCACAACAGAATTTCAAAGCTGAAATATGAAACGTTATTCCCAATACCTCTGAGACCAGAGAGAAAAGGACTTATGGTTTGTTTTCATTTGTTCTTTTTCTTTCTTAAACTGCAGCTGACATACATTATTGGTTATTGTTTATTTCTACCTTGTTCTGGGTTCTAAAGGTTTCCCCATGGCCCACTGTATGTGAACTTTCAGATTTCACTGGGGAACTCACAGCCTCGTGCCCTCTGCTCCACTCTGATCCCTAGTGAAGGTAGGTTTTCCCAGCTGAAAAGCAGTACCTTTCTCCTGTGGCATTCTGGGCAGCCATTTGGAGTCCCAGATGTAGGAAATGAAATAATCCACGCTCACAGAGTCACAAAGTGCCCATCTGGCACACAGGAACCTTGCGCGATGGAAGCACACAGGCATGAGCACACTTTTGTTATGGCATTTCATAAACAGAGCTGTAGCCAGCTAGGGGAGAAGGACTTTGAGATGATAATAATAATTTCCTACCCTCTCCCTTTCTGCCTGCACCCCCAACACACACACACACACACACACACACGCATGCACACCCTTAACCTTTTTCAAGCACAGGGGCCAGGGAGAATAAAAAAGAGAGAAAGAGAGATCTATCCTCAAAAAGGTAACATTTTTTTCAAAGCGTTTGAAAGAGAAATTTCCATTAACAGCTAAATCCCTCCCCACCACCTCTCCATCCATGTTATTGTTTTTATGCCCTCCATTCTAGGACTCAGAGGCGATGGTGTGAAATGTGGCCAGTCAACTCTTAGCTAATTCATTCCTTGTACATCACCTTAAAAACAAGCAAAAGCAATGACGGGAATGATTTCATAAATCATACAACTCCTGCCCTGTTTTCTAGTCCTGAAACCAAATTCACAGGGGACCTAATAAATGACCTCAACTCCTTTTCTGTAGTTTCCTTTTAAGTGCTTGTGCCAAAGAAGGAGCAATGGAAGCCGGCCAAAAGGGGTGTTGGCCAGAGAACACCTCAGGCTGAGTGTGTGTGCGTGTGAATCAAGTCCCCAGAAATGCTTGCTGCTGACACTCAACCCCAAGTTGAATTAAAGAGCAAGGCAGATGTATAAACTAAGTCTGCTGGGGTGGGATGTAATTGTGATACCAGCTCCTCATTTAATCTATGGCTTTGACACTTTAATGCTGTTCTCCTCAGAAAACAGATTTCTAAGAGACGTGCTGCACACCTACAAAAAGTGAGATCCCTAATGGAGCAGGGCACTCAGGTTACTGTGAAGAAGTCCAGTTTACAAGAACAGGGCTTTACCTAAAGACTGGTTAAGCAATATGCTGATTTGTATTATCCTGGCATTAAAAATGAGAAGCTCTGGTAGTGTAGTGCCTTGACTGCTAACCAGAGGCTGGTGGTTCAAACTTACCAGCCGCTTATCGGAAGGAAGATTGGGCAATCTACTTCCATAGTGATACTGCCTCGGAAACCCAAGAAGGGGTTGCTATGAGTTGGGTCCGGCTCCACAGCACGTAACAACAACAACAGCAGCATTAAAATGAGGGAAAAATCACCTTAGACATTTTTCACTTGATGTTGTTCTGAACTGTAATAAACAAACATCAGGTTACATTACCCTTCCCAAATATCACATACAGCTCTCTCAGCAGTTCTAGCCTCCCAAGGAGACATTTTCAAAGTAGCTAGATATTTTCGGCCCCAGAGGGGAGAATGATCACCATAACACAGGCAATGCCCATTGCTGGTCCCTGCTGACCAAGAAGCATGCAGGAGAAAAGAGGTGGCCGGAAGATGTCCCAGCGGAGCAGACATCTTCCTGGACTCATGGATGTTAGGGAAGAAAAAAACAGATGGATCTCTCCTTGGGGAACTCGTTTACTCCTCTCAGGCTCTGCTTCTGTCTTTCCAGAGATCTGTTTGTTTGCAAATCCAAAACACCAAGTGAATTGCACAGTGCAATGTTTGTAAATATGATCAACCATTACAATATTACAGCTTTTCATTTGGAAAGCCATTTAGGCAAGAAATGATTACTGACCCATGATATGTAAATGACAGAAATGCAGAAATTAGTATTTGGGTCAACTCATGTATTTTTCAACCATGAAATGAAAATTTCAGTGTTCACATTCCAACTCATACATGAAAGCAGCACAGTGCTATTAGTTGACTATTGTGTTAATTTATTATTGTCTTAGTTAATGTTATCAGAGCCATGAGGAAGTTATATCTCTACTTTCAAAGTGCTAATATTGCACTTGAAAGAGGAAAGCATGTTGCTCTGGACCGATTGGTTTCCTGAGGGAATTGTACATTAGCTGAAGGGAAAGGAAATGATCTGAAGTGGAGGCTAGGGATCACCTTCCCAAATATTTCAAGTGGGTGATCAGTCTATCACATCTTGTTCTCTGAGTTTATAAAAACCCTAAGACTGTGTTGGACAACCAAACTACTGTGACAGGTGTCTAGGTACTATTGGGAACACAAAAGAAGCCAATGATAAATCTTTGCCTTCAAGGTTAAAGCAGAGGAGAAGATATTCCCTATGAAAATGGCACAAGAACTCAGAATAAGAGCACAGTTGTTAGGAAGGTTCCTGGAGGAAGTGATGTTAAGTTGGTTCTGAAGGGCTGTTAGACTTTCATGGGTAAAAGGAAGGAAAAAAGTTGTTACATGAAGACAGCACTAGCAAATATTCAGAGCATGGAGTACTTGAGCCATGTGAATGGAGATTCCACTTTACTGAAACATAAGGTGAGTCCTGGAGTAAAGCCTATTGGAGTGACGAGAGTTGGGTTGCAACTGAATTCACAAGTGGGGCCATTGAAGACCACTCAGGGGTCTTTCCCAGAGTGAACTAGAATGAGGGAGATGGGAAAACAATCTGACATGGTTTACATAAATTATGTAGAAATTCAGTAAGGATTGAAATTGGCAGAGACTGAAGCAGGACACAAATTGGGAGATAGGAATAATAGTCTGAAGGTGAGAGAGATGGGGCTGCAGTTGGGGTGTTTTTGTGCCTGTGTGTTAGAAGGAATGGCAGAGGGATGGAAACAAAAGGTGGATCTGACAGACAAGAAAGGGAAGTGTTAGAGATGGATCTAAATACTGGCATGTAGAGAAATAGATTTGCTCTTAAATTCAATGAGTTTAAAGAGCAAAATGCATATATGATGTAGAGACTAAGTGGAGTAAGGACATATTGCCTTTTAATCTAACTAACTGGCTAGATGGAACCCTTAGTATTTCTGTGGTGTAATTAAACCTTGTCTTCTTTTCATATGACAGGAGCTCTGGTGACTTAGTGTCTAAGGCATTTGACTGCTAACCAGAAGGCTGGCGGTTGAAACCCACCAGCCACTCCTTGGAAAGAACATTGGGTAATTAACATCCGTAGTGATACTGCCTTTGAAACCCAAGGAGGGGTCGCTGTGAGTCAGATCCAACTCCATGGCAGTGAGTTTGAGTTAATGCTGAGATCCTTAGCTTCCACCTTGGTACTTGAATCTGGGGTGTGCTAACATCTTAAAGATAGGCACTTTGTTAAATATTTCACTTGGTGGTTTTAAGGTCAGAGGAGACAGCATTTTGAATAGGTAGGGCAGACCAAATGTTCTCAATGGAAGTAATACTGCCCACTACAGAATGTTTTTTGTCTGTTAGTTTGTCATACTGTGCTGTGGCATTTTGTATGTTGCTGTGAGGCTGGAGGCTATGCCACCATTATTTTGAATACTAGTAGGGTCACCCATGGGGGACAGGTTTCAGCGGAGCTTCCAGACTAAGACAGAAGGGAAGAAGGATGGGGCCATTCACTTCTGGAAAAAAAACCAAAACTGGTCAGTGAAAACTTTATGAATAATAGTGAAACACTGTCTGATATGTTACTGGAAAACTTTAGGAATAACCCTGAAACATTGCCTGATATAGTGCTGGAAATGAGACCTTCAGGTTGGAAGGTACTCAAAACATGACTAGGGAAGAGCTGCCTCCCCAAAGCCGAGTTGGCCTTAATTACGTGGATGGAGTAAAGCTTTTGGGACCTTCATTTGCTGATGGGCCTTGACTCAAAATGGGAAGAAACAGCTGCAAACATCCATTAATAATCTATGTAGATGGATCTTGCCAGATGGAACACACAGGAATCAACTTGATTACATCTGTGGAAAGAGGTGATAGAGAAGCTCAACATCTTCAGTCAAAACAAGGCCAGGAACTAACTGTGGAACAGACCATCAGTTGCTCATGTGCAAGTTCAAGTTGAAGTTGAAGAAAATTAAAACAAGTTCATGAAGCCAAAGTACCACCTTGAGTACTTCCTACCTGAATTTAGAAGCTGTTTCAAGAACAGATTCGATGCATGATTGTTTGGATGGTGCAGAACCAAGCAATGTTTAATTCTGTTTTATAAAGGTTTATGAGTGAGAACCAATTTGAGGGCATCAAACATAACAAATGTCCAAATATTAAGTATTGCAGTCTTTGCAGGTGTTTTATGAAATGTTATTCTTTTTAAAAATTTTCTTCAACTATTTAAAAATAGAAAGCCCATTTATAACCCACAATCTAAATTTGACCTACAGCTTACTGTTTGTGAACTCCTGGTCTACCCAGTTCCTTTTGTCCAGAGATCAATAAGGTATTTAACTGTATTGGTTATTTAACCAATGCAATATGTATAGTAACATTTGTAGAACAGTTGGCATTGCTCAACATACTTTTTATATATCATCCTACTTGATCTCTCAAATAACACAATCAGATAGGTAAGCCACATACTATCATTATTCCTCATTTTACAGATAAGTAAATAGAATCTCAGAGAAGTTTGATATTCATCTTAAGTCACAGAGTCATGAAAAGCAGAGAGACTCTGGATTTCAGTATTTTGATCGCATGGCTTGTGCTTCATCCACTGCTAATTTGAACTAGCCGTACAAACAAACTATTCACACCTTTTATGTTGTTGTTGTTAGAGTGCCTCCAGTGCGGCATCCATTTGTTGAAATATCTCAATGGGTATTCTGTCAATTCCTGGAGCCTTGTTCTTCACCAATACCTTCATTGCAGCTTTGACTTCCTCCTTCAGTACCATTGGTTCTAGATCATATGCCACTTCCTGAAATGGATGAAGATCGACTAGTTCTTTTTGGTACAGTGACTCTGTATATTCCTTCCATCTTCTTTTGATATTGCCTTCATCATTCAATGTTCTGCCCTTAGGATCTTTCAGTATTGCAACTCGAGGCTTAAATTTTTTCCTCAATTCTTTCCACTTGAGAAATGCTAAATGTGTTTTTCCCTTTTGGTTTTCTAACTCCAGGTCTTTGCACATTTCATTATAGTAATTGGCTTTGTCTTCACGAGCTGCTTTTTGAAATCTTTGGTTCAATTTTTTTATCTTGTCATTTCTTCCATTTGCTTTAGCTACTCTCCACTCAAAGGCAAGTTTCAGAGTCTCTTCTGTCATTCATTTTGGTCTTCTCTTCTTTTGTTGTCTTTTTAGTGACCTCTTGCTTTCTTCATGGATGATGCTCTTGATGTCATCCCACAATTCATCTAGTTTCCAGTTATTGGTGTTCA
>NW_006921739.1:5269616-5276976 GCF_000298275.1 Orycteropus afer afer
AATCCTACTTCCGTAGTGATAACTGCCTCGGAAACCCAAGGAGGGGTCGCTATGAGTCGGGGCCGACTCGACGGCACATAACAACAACAACAACAACAAAGGCTGATTTTACTCTGATAATGCAGCTCTTGCCCAGTCCTACTTTGAGAGATTTCTAACCTAAGTGACTCATCTTCCTCCTCTGTATTGGACAATGTTTCTGGACTATTCATCAAGTTGCACAGTAATGTATCAGACAGTGTTTCTCTGCTATTCGTAAGGTTTTCCCTGGCCAATTCCTTGAGAAGTGGATGGCCTCCTCCTTCTTCCTAGTATGTCTCAGTCGGCAAGCCAGGCTGATATCTGTGCAACAGGTGCACCCCACTGGGTTTGAAACACCAGTGGCATAGCCTCAAGACTCACAGCAACAAGTCACCACAGTAGGACAAACCGACAGACAAGTTTGTCTTCCTTAGCTGTTGGAAACCCCTCCAACCACCCTTACCTGGATCTCTGCAGCTAACTCCTTGATCTGTTCCTATCCCCTTTGCCTTTACTGTCCTCTCCCTGCCTTCCCGCCTCGCTGCTTGTGGGGTATAGCCTGGGTTCCCTCTCCTTGCCTGGGTCCCTGCGGCTGACTCCTCGATCTATTCCGGTCCCCTTTGCCTTTTCTGTCCTCTCCCTGCTTCCTGCCTCACTGCCTGTTCTTAGGTCCCTGGAAGCCAAAATTTCCTAGGACAACTTTCATAGGATGGTCTAATTTCTACTCTGAATATATTTTGAAATTAAAAGTTTACACTTAAACAAGCAAATTAGGAAACATTGGATTTAGTCTGAATTCTTCTCAGTACTCTCAAGAGAGGAAGATTGTGTAGATTGTTCTATGTCCAGGTGGTGTTCTAAGTGCTGGGGACACATCACTAAATTAAATAGACACAATCTCTGCTCACATTAGTAGTTTGTATTCTACTGCAAATCATTGTAAGAATAGTGACAAGAGTAGGAGTAGCAGCTGGTACTGGTAAACCAACTAAATATCACTATGTATTGTGTTTAGAGAATTACAAGTATTTTATCATAATAAATTTCAAAATAATGCCAAAAAGTGGTTCTCGTTTCCCCTACTTTATAGATACGTTAATAAGAATAGGTAGCATATGTAACTTGCTAAGAAAGAAATATTCAAAGGAGATAAGAGATCAGGTAGGTGACCAAAGAAGATGGGTTTATACATCCTAGAATGTAAACTCTCTCCACTTCGTACTGAAGCAAAACCCTGGGCTAAGTCCATAGGGCTGTACCAGCTCATCTCCGCATGCCTGGTGGATTTAAATCAGACTCAACATTCTTTCATCTTAGTATTTTGTCATTTATGGGCTAAGGCAGCCAGAAAGCACTTATTCACTAGTGCTTTACACTGTGATGATTGCTGAGATGGCACTTCCGGTGTAATATAAGCAATTTTCTGAAGCTTATAATAATAGCAATTTTCTGAAGCTTATAACTTTGAAGTAATTGCCTGATGAGTTAAGATTTCATCAATAATCCTGTAGCCACAGGTATATATTGGGGAAAATGCTGCTGTTGATGTGCCACTGGACAGTTTTAAATCGTAAGCATTGTCATGGATTGAATTGTGTGTCCCCCTTGCCAAATATGTGTCAACTTGGCTGGGCCATGATTCTTAGTGGCTTGGCAGTTATGTAGTAATGTAATTTGGCAGTTATGTAATGATATAATCATATCCCATAATGTTCTCTGAGGTGACCAGCCAATCAGTTGTAAATGGATTAGGGTGGGATGCAACACCTTTACTCAGGTCACAGCCCTGCTCTGATTTTTCTTTGAGGTATGGCCTGCATCACCTTTTATCTTAAAGAGATAAAAAGAGAAGTAAGTGCAGAGTGTGGGGCCTCCTAGCACCAGGAAAGAAGATCCAGGAGTGGAGTGTGTCCTTTGGACCTGGGTCCCTGCATTGAGAAACTCCTTGACTCAGGGAAAGACTGATAATAAGGATCTTCCTCCAAGGCAACAGAGAGAGAAAGCCTTTGCCTGGAGCTAGCACCCTGAATTCAGACTTACAGTCTCCTAAACTGTAAGAGAATAAATTTCTGTTTGTTAAAACCATCCACTTGTGGCATTTCTGTTACAGCAGCACTAGAGAACTAAGACAGACATCTACCTTAAGATTTTGGGGGATGCCTTAAGATTTTGTTGTTAGGCACCATCTAGTCAGTTCTGATTCATAGCAGCCCTATATACAGCAAAACAAAACACTTCCTGGTTCTGTGCCATTGTCACATCGCTATGTTTGCGACCATTATTTCAGCCATTGTTTCAATCTATCTTGTTGAGGGTCTTACTCTTTTTTGCTGCAGATTTTGTATTGCTCAAAGCAATACATCATTTGACTTCTTGAGTGCTGCTTCCATTGGTGTTGATTGTGAATCTAAGTAAAATGAAATCCTAGACAACTTCAAACTTTCCTCCATTTATTATGATGTTGTTTAATAGTCCAGTAGTGAGGATTTTTGTCTTCTTTATGTTGAAGTGTAATCCATATCGAAGGTACAGTCTTTGACCATCATCACGAAGTGCTGAAAATTCTCTTCACTTTCAGCAAGCAAGGTTGTGTCATCTGCATATCACTGGTTCTTAATGAGACTTCCTCCAATCTTGATGTCATGTTCTTCTTCATATAGTCCAGTGTCTTAATTATTTACTAAGCAAACAGATTGAATAAGCCTGATGAGAAGAAACCACCTTGATGTGCAATTTTCTTTATTTTAAACCATGCAGTATCCCCTTGTTCTGTTTGAATGACTGCCTCTTGGTCTATGTACAGATTTTGCAAGAGCAAAATTAAGTGTTCTGGGATTCCCATTCTTCACAATGTTACCCATAATATGTTATGATCCACACAATCTAATGCCTTTGCATAGTCAATAAAACATAGGTAAACATCTTTGTGGTATTCTCTGCTTTCAGCCAAAATCTATCTGACATTGGCACTGATATCCCTTGTTCCATGACCTCTTCTGAATCCAGCTTAATGTTTCTTGAAGTTCCCTGTTGATGTTCTACTGCAACTATTTTTGAATTATCTTCAGCAAAACTTTAATTGTGTGTGATATTAATGATATTGTTAAACAATTTCTAAATTGCATTGGGTCAAGTTTCTTTGGAATAAGCACATATATAGATCTCTTCTAGTTGGTTGGCCAGTTAGCTATCTTCTAAATTTCTTGGCATAGACCAGTGAGTGTTTCCAGTGTTGCATCCATTTGTTAAAATATCTAAATTGGTATTCTGTCAATTCCTGGGGTCTTCTTTTTTGCTAATGCCTTCAGTGCAGCTTGGGCTTCTTTCAGTACCATTGGTTCTTGATCATTTGCTATCCCTTGAAATGTTTGAATGTCGACCAATTATTTTTGGTACAGTGACTCTGTGAATATCCTTTCATCTTCTTTTGAATCCTGAATCATTTGATATTTTTCCCATAGAATCCTTCATATTGTAAATTGAAGCTTGATTTTTTTTTTTTCCCCCAGTTCTTTCAGCTTGAGAAATGCTGAATGTGGTCTTTCCTTTTGGTTTTATAACTCCAATTCTTTGCCCATTTCATTATAATATTTTACTTTTTCTTCTAGAGAATCCCTTTGAAATCTTCTGTTTAGCTCTTTCACTTCATCATTTCTTCCTTTTGATATAACTAAGAGCAAATTTTAGAGTCCCTTCTGACATCCATTTTGGTCTTTTTTTCCTTTCCTGTCTTTTCAAATCTACCAGGCACTCCTCAGAAGGAAGACTGGGCAATCTACTTCTGTAGAGATACCTCCTCAGAAACCCAAGGAGGGGTCTCTCTGAGTTGGAAATGACTCAATGGCAGTGAGTGTGTGTGTTTTGGTTTTCTTTTTTCATGTAAGATGTCCTTTATGTTATCTTACAACTCATCTGGTCTTTAGTCATTAGTGTTCAATGCATCAAACTTGTTCCTAGATGGACTCTAAATTCAGGCAGGATATAATCAAGGTTTTATTTTGCTTTTGTGGATTTGTTTTAATTTTCTTCAGCTTCAATTTGAACTTGCATATGAGGAACTGATGGTCTGCTCTGCAGTTGGCCTCCAGCCTTGTTCTGACTGATGATATCGAGCTTCTTTGTTGTCTTTTTCTATAGATGTTGTTGTTGTTGTTATGTGCCGTCAAGTCGCCCCGACTCATAGCGGCCCCTCCTTGGGTTTCCGAGGCAGTATCAGTACGGAAGTAGGATTGCCCAACCTTCCTTCTGAGGAGTGGCTGGTGGGTTTGAACCACCAGCCTTCTGGTTAGCAGTCAAGTGCTTTAGCCATTATGCTACCAGAGCTCCTTTCTATAGATGTAGTCGATTTAATTACTGTGTATTTCATCCAGTGAGGTCCACTTTTATGGTTGCCATTTACATTGTCGAAGAAAGGTATTTCTAGTGAGTAAGTCATTGGTCTTGCAAAATTCTGTCATGGGATCTCCACTGTCATTTCTATCACCAAGGCCATATTTTATAACTACTGATCTTTCTTCTTTGTTTCCAAGTTTTATATCACTATCACCAATAATTATCAATGCATCTTGATTGCATCTTTGTTCTATTTCAGAATGCAGAAGTTAGTAAAAATCTTTAATTTCTTCATCTTTGGTATTAATGGTTGGTGTGTAGATTTGAATAACAGTCATATTAACTGGTCTTCCTTATAGTGTATAGATATTATCCTATTACTGACAGCATTGTATTTCAGGATATATCTTAAATGTCATTTTTGATGATGAATGAGATGCCATTGTTCTTCAGTTTGTCATACCTGACATAACAGATCATATGATTGTCTAATTCTAAATGGCCAATACTAGTCCATTTCAGCTCACTAATGCCTAGGGTATCGATCTTCAAGCTTCCATTTCATTTTCTGACAACTTCCAATTTTTCTTCATGCACCCCATGTTCTGATTATTAATATATGCTTGCATCTATTTCTTCTTATTTTGAATTGAGCCACACCAACAAAATGAAGTTCTGAAAGATTTTTTCATCCACATCATCAAGGTTAACTGTATTTTGAAGAGACGGGTCTTCCCCAGTCATATTTTGAGTGTATTGCAACTTGTGGGGCTCATCTTCTGAAACTATATCAGACAACAATTTACTGCAATCCATAAGGTTTCCATTGGCCATTTTAAAAAACTTTTTGTTGTGGTTTGGGTGAAAGTTTACAGAGCAAATTAGTTTTCCATTCAACACATTTTGTTTCATGACACTGGTTGCAATTCTCTCGATGTTATAGCACTCTTCCCACTTCTTCCCTAGGTTCATCTTTACCATTCATCCTTTCCTGACCCTTGCTGTCATCTGAGCTTTGTTTTTGGGCAACTGTTGTCCTTTTGGTCATGTATGTTTGGTTGTACTGAGGAGTACATTCCTCTCTGAAGTTATCATTCACTTCATAGGCCTGTCTATTGTTTGGCTGAAAGTTGCTCCTCAAAGAAGGGTTCAGTTCCAGGCTTGAAGGGTGTCTAAGGGCCATTGTCTAGGAAGTTCCAACAGTCCCTGTCAGACCAGTTATACTGGTATTTTTAATTATTTTGTTTTACATTTTTCTCTGTCCAGGACTTTCTATTGTGATCCAAATCAGAGAGTTCAGTAGTGGTAGATGGGCACTATCTAGTTCTTCTGGTCTCAGGATTGTGGAGGCTCTGGTTCATGTGATCTATTAGTCTTTTTTTCTAATTGTTTCATTGAGTCTTTGATTTTCTTTGCTCCAGAGAAGAAGAGACCAATAGTTGCATCTTAGATGGCTGCTTGCAAGCTTTTAAGATCCTAGTCACTACTCATCAAAGTAAGGTATGGATTATTGTGTTTTTGGACTGTTGTTGTTGTTGTTGTTATGTGCCGTCGAGTCAGCCCTGACTCATAGTGACCCCTTGTTGGGTTTCCGAGGCAGTATCACTACGGAAGTAGGATTGCCCAACCTTCCTTCCGAGGAGTGGCTGGTGGGTTTGAACCACCAGCCTTCTGGTTAGCAGTCAAGTGCCTTAGCCACTATGCTACCAGAGCTCCTACTATGTTATACCAATTGACATAGATGTCGTCTGAGACTGTAGTCCTAAATCCCTAAGCCCAGTGAACTTTTCCCTTAAGATGTTTGGTTGTGGCTAAGAAGTTTGTGTAACTTTGCCCTCTATATGTTCTACTATACCCTTGGACATATTTTAGTACAAATAAATACATATGTAGAAATATCCTTTGCCAATCCTGCATATCCTTATAGTGTACTCCCATTCACCTTCCCACATCTGTTCAGTTTGCATGCCTACCTTTGTAACTACTCTTAGATACTGTTTGTTATTAGTATTGTGGCAGGATTATGTGTGTAATAGGATTTACTTTTGTTGTCTTTTACTCCTGTGCACCTCCCCATATTTTCCTTTGCTTTGGTCATGTTGTGCTGCTCTCCGCTGCATTGTATATTTCTTTTCCCTTCACTGAAGTTAATACTCATCTACTATCTTATGAGTAAGCATTTGGCTGCTAACCAAAAGATCAGAGGTTTGAACCAACCAGCTGCTCCATGGGAGAAAGATGAGGCAATCTGTTTTCATAAAGATTAACAGTCTTGGAAACCCTATGGGACAGTTCAACTCTGTCCTAAAGAGTTGTTATGAGTCAGAATCAACTCAATGGTAGTGGAATTTTTGTTGTTGTTGTTGTTGTTTATCTAGTTAGTCATTTATCCTCTGCTCCCCTCCCATTTCTTGAACTATCAAAGAATATTTCTTTCTGTGTAAACCTTTTCTTGACTTTTTATAGTGGTCTCATACATCATTTTCAAAGAGCAGCTTGAGAAGACAAAGACAATTACTATAATGAAATGTGCAAAGACCTGGAGTTAGAAAACCAAAATTGAAGAATACGTTCAGCATTTCTCAAGCTGAAAGAGGAAAAAATTTAAGCCTCGAGTTGCAATACTGAAAAATTCTAAGAGCAAAATGTTGAATGATGCAGGGAACATCAAGAGAAGATGGAAGGATTACACAGAGTCACTGTACCAAAAAGAACTGGTCAATCTTCATCCATTTCAGGAGGTGGCAATATGATCTAGAACCAATGGCACTGAAGGAGGAAGTTGAAGCGGCAATGAAGGAATTGGTGAAGAACAAGCCTCCAGGAATTGACAGAATACCCATTGAGATATTTCAACAAATGGATGTTGCACTGGAGGCACTCACTTGGTTATGCCAAGAGATTTGGAAGACAGTTACCTGGCCAACTGACTGGAAGAGATCCATATTTGTGCCCATTCCAAAGAAAGGTGATCCCACAGAATGTGGAAATTATAGAACAATATCAT
>NW_006921739.1:5278008-5282964 GCF_000298275.1 Orycteropus afer afer
ATGCTCCTTGGAAGCGAAGATGACCAGACTTCGTCTCACCTACTTTGGTCATGTTGTCAGAGGGGACCATTGCCTGGAGAAGGATGTCATGCTTGGTAAGGTGGAGGGTCGATGAAAGAGGGGAAGGCTTTCGATGAGATGGATTGACACGGTGTCTGTGACAATGGGCTCAAGTATAGCAAGGATCATGGAGCTGGCACGGGATCGGGCGGTGTTTTGTTCTGCTGTGCATGGGGTCACTATGAGTCAGAAACAACTCGATGGCACCTAACAACAACAACAACATCATTAGTTCTTTTGTGATTGACTTATTTCACTCAGCATAATGTCATCCAGGTTCATCCATGTTATGAGGTATTTCACAGATTCTTCATTATTTTTTAATGTTGTATAGTGTTCCATTGCATGTACCAGTTTGTTGAACCATTCATCTATTGATGTGCATTTAGGTAGTTTCCATCTTTTGCTATTGTGAATAATGCTGAGATGAACATGGGTGTGCATATATCTATTTCTGTTACTGCTCTTATTGCTCTAGAATATATAATTAGTAGTAGGATTGCTGGATCATACAGTATTTCTATTTCCAACTTTTTAAGGGAGTGCCATCCCATGTTCCACAGTGGTTGTACCATTTTACAGTCCCACCAACAATGTAAGAGAGTTCTAGTCTCTCCACACCCTTGCCAGCATAGCCAATTTTTCAGACTTATAGTCCCAGGTCCTCCTTCCTAGTCTGTCTTAGTCTGGAAGTTCTGCTGAAACCTGTCTGCTATGAGTGATCCTGCTAGGATTTGAAATATCAGTGGCATAGCTTTCAGCCTCACAACAACATGCAAGCCACCATGGTATGACCAACTGAGGGATACGTGATGGTTTTAGAAGATAATATATTTAATTTAAAAATAATTTAAACAGGAGAAGAAGATGGGAAGGATGTACTAGATGGAATTCTCTCTTCCTTTGGACCGCTCATTCTCACTTTATTTGCTCTATTAACAAGGAGGCCATTGAAACCTCTCTAGATACTATGAACATCATTATTTAACTTGCAAGAATGTAATACAATTCAAGGTTCAAAATCAAGTGACCTTTCTTTAGCTCTTCATCCTATTGTGCTGTAGATATACAAGACAGGTTTTGTACAATACTTTTTTTCTCACTCATTGGGAAATGACCTAAGCATAAGCATGAAAGGGGACCTTAGGAAGCTTAATTTTAAATTTCCAAGGTTTTCTGTGATTGAGACTATGGCAGAAAATAGTTTTTCTTTTTTTTTTTTTGCACTCAAAAAGAATACTGAATAACATATAAATGGTTATTCCTTATAAATACATTTTCCCAAAGAGCTTCATTATTGCATAAATTACTTTTTCAAAATTAATCTCTAGTTTTTTAAAGAGATGAAACCCATGTTTTCAATCTGCCATTAGGAAAGCTCAGTAATCACATATTATAACAATGTATTAAAAACCATACTGAAAAGAACCCATTTTTAAAAATCCATAACTCAACAGACTAAAAACATGACAGAGTAGCCATTCATGCAAATTAGCTAACTCACATTTATCAGAGAAAATATTTCATAGCATTAACAACACTGTCATTTAAGAAAAATTAAATGGGGCCCAGAACCACCCATTTATTTTTACTGCATTCATTATTCATTTGCATGTTTCTTTCTTCCATTTTTTTCTTTTCGTTTTTTTTAAATTTTAAGGTTTGAATTCAAAGTTTAGTAGAGGAAGAAGCAAATGATTTTCCCATTTTGGTGACCCTGTGGTTAGCAGCAATAAAGCCACAGGAACAAATCTGTCTTGAAATGTGTCCAAACCCACATCTCCCATTGTGCACAAAAGGCAAAAAAGTAAGATGTGCAGCGGATATTAACATGAGTAATCTTGGAAATCTAAATATTAAACATATGTCAAAGATCATCAAATACACAGCCACATATATTACAGAGAGATCTTTTATCTGAGGAGCTCCAAGCCATTTCAATGTACATGGGCTGATTTTCTAGTCCCTAAGGTCTCATCAAAGCTTGACATACCAGCCACTACAGCACAGTTGTTTGTTTTTTTTTCCCCCAACGTCTTTGGGTAATTTTTTTTTTTTTAGATTACTTGTTTTGTTGTTGTTGAAAATATATACAACAAAACATACACCAATTCAACAGTTTCTTTATGTATCATATATTGTCATTAATTACTTTCTTTGAGTTGTGCGACCATTTTCACTTTCCTTTTCTGATTTATTCCTCCCCCATTAACATAAATTTATTGCCCCTAAGGTTCTTATCTAATTTTGTGAGTTGCTGTTATCAATTTGACCTATATAGATCATGCTCAAGGCAGACATTTTTTTTACTAGTTAAGCCAAACTATTGTTTGGTTCCTTAAAACTTCACAGCATAGTTTTTCAGATGGGTGCTTGTGAAGTAATAACTCCTTAGCTCCCATACCTTTCTGAAAGATAGCTCCTAATCTCTGCTTCCATGCCAGAGTTAAATCCAAATAAGTTAAGCCAATTGCTCAGCACATTTAGAGGAATTTCCTGGGGTCTTTGACTTGTTTCTAATGCCAAGGTCACTCAAATCCAAGTTCAACTCTGTCTTCAGATCATAGCAATTCATGAAGAGTCAGAGCCTCCAGGATGAGAGTTGGAGAAGTGGTGGTTTCTTATCTCCTGAGCACTGTTTGAAGGCTGTGACTTAATTCCTTCTGTCCATTAGTAAAATGTGCTCATAGTTCTTGGCATCTTTTTCCCTCCAAACCTTCTTCTTTGAGGTAATTTATGTTATGTTTTGGAAATACTTACAGTCCTTCCTAAAAGGGTGTAACACTCTAATAGGAAGCCAGACTATTTTTTTTTAATATCGACCATTGAACAATATTATTTTATAAAATCACTTAGTGCAGTGTGACCTGCTTTCTCTTAGCTTCAGTTTTCTCATCTGTAAATTGTGAAAGATAGTCACAAGAGATGACTCTGAACATTCTAGAGAGATCATAAACCTTAGAAACTCCATAAAGTTTTAAACAAACGTAGAATTATTATTACCATAAAACACATCTATTATATATAAAGAGACACCTTCAGTGCTAACTGGTACCTTTACATCCAAGTTTGTTTCAATGGTCATTCATCCTTTGCAAATCTCTTGTTGTTGTTGGTTGCTGTTGAATAGACTCTGACTCATGGCGAGCTGAAGTATAACAGAATGAAATATTGCCTGGTCCTGTGCCATTTTCACGATCATTGATTGATATGTTTGAATCTAATTTGCAGAGTCTTGGTTATTAGCTAGCTGTATT
The DNA here is from genome assembly GCF_000298275.1 of Orycteropus afer afer. NCBI lineage: Eukaryota > Metazoa > Chordata > Mammalia > Tubulidentata > Orycteropodidae > Orycteropus > Orycteropus afer. The sequence goes on from NW_006921739.1 coordinate 5,281,326, forward strand.
GCCCTGTGTATACCATTCGGTGGCAGACTGGATGGAAATAAGGAGTAATAATACTTATCTTCGTGCTACCACTCTCTTAGTGAGTCTGGCACATAGTAAGAATGCACTGAACATGTGGTGAATTGAACTGAATTGTGTGGAGGGTAGAAACACTTGTAGTGAATGAGGCAAGTAAATGAGAAATAAAGTACCAGGTTAGTTGAAACTCCCCAGGGCTATAGTGTGTCAGGCAGTGGCATGGGGTAGGTGGCTTGAAGATGAGAGAGAGAGGAACCAGCCTTTCTCCAAGGAGGTGAAAAGTGTGCGGAAACTATTGCGAAGGGTTGCATGTTGCCCTCTGGCCCTCTGAAGACAGCAAGTGAGGATACCTGGACAGCTTCTTTTCTCACTTTCTCTTCCATCTTTTTAACCACCTAGAGGAAGGAGAAGCCACAGAGCCTTTTCATGTTTCTTTTTTTTTTTTGCTTATAGGATTTTTCTCACCCTTTTCACTCTGTGAAGTAGAGGAAGTTAGTGTCCTTTGGGAATAGCACAGATTGTCCTGTTCTATTTTTTAGGGAATTTTCAGGGGCTACAAAAGACGATCTGCAGACTTTGTCACATGGGGTGGGAAGGGTAGCGTTTTAGGGAAAGATTTGAAATATGGCAGACACACTTTTGGAAGGAAGATTTACTTACTGAATTTGTTCTTAAACCAAAGCATCTGTACTGGTCATAAAAGTAAAACATCTTTGATGATAAAAATAATTGCCCTCCTAATTTTCTATCACTCTTTTGATCTAGGATAGTCTCCTAAACTACATTTTGAGAAATAAATTATGAAAAATGCATTCTCAATTAATTTGACTTTTTTCCATCAATGTGCTTGCAACTAATACAACTTGCTTATCTTGAATACTTTTTTCTTTTTGCTTTGTGCTTTGGAATAGAAACTACTGCTATCAGTTGAAGAATCTCAAAGCTAAACACCTTCTTCCCTTATAAAAACAAAGGGTTAAAAGTGTGACTTATTTGTTATTGTCTGAGTTATGGAAGGTGTAGTTAAACATGTCATTCTATTCTCTCTTCCTTGGTACTTATTTTTCCTCTATATTTTATCTTTCTCTTTAATCTCTATCTCATAAACTGAGTGTGCACAACTATCAGTCCCTCAAACAATCATTTGAGTAGAGATGAAAACTGATCTGGGGCTATGGCCACTGACTGAGCCTTCATCACCCTCTGGACTAAGGGAATGTACACTAAAAGAAAATTCTAAACCACAAAAATTTTAGCTGTTCCCCAATACTTTCTCTTCCATTCCTTTCCTAGCCATTTTCTCAAAAAATAAGCAGAAAGTTTTGCTTTTGATTCTAAGCTACCAGATACTGAAGAAGAAGAGAAGATTTGAAGATGTAACATTTGGATAATGGAGGCAAAGTACCATTTTTTTTTTCCTATTTATTTATTTATTTATTTTGATTTATTGTGATTTGGGTGAAGATTTACAGAGTAAATTCACTTTCCATACAGCAGTTCACATATACTTTGTCTCATGTCATTGACCACAGTTTACCATAATGAAACAGTTCCCCTCCCACTTCCTCCCTATGGTTATCTCTTCCCAGTGACCATCCCTCCATACTCTCCTGGGCCCTGA
>NW_006921739.1:5283797-5284862 GCF_000298275.1 Orycteropus afer afer
CCTGGCCAATTCTTTGAGAAGTGGATGGCCTCTTCCTTTTTCCTAGTCTGTCTCAGTCTATAAGCTGGGCTGTTATCTGTGCACCAGGTGCATTTTGCTGGGTTTTAAACACCAGTGGCTCAGCCTCAAAACTCACGTCTACATGTCACCCCAGTAGGACAAACCGACAGACAAGTTTGTCTTGCTGTTGGAGACCTCTCGTATCACCCCCACATGGGTCCCTGTGGCTGACTGTTCCTCTGTCTGGCTTCCTCGATTTTAATCCCTTTCTCCTGCTCTTCTGGCCTGCTGCTTTGGACATCCCTGAGTTGTTGTCTCTCCTCACCTTATCCCTGGGGCTTACTGCATATATATATATATATATATATATATATATATATCCTAGAAAACGAAAAGCAGTGACAAAAATCAATACATGCACACACATGTCCATTGCAGCATTATCACAAAAGCCAGATGAATGGATAAACAAACTATGGTACACACACCAATGGAATATTATACAATGCACAATATTAAAGAATAATGATGAATCTGTGAGACATCTTACAACATGGATGAACCTAGAGGACATTATGCTGAGTGAAATTATTCAATCACAAAAGGACAAATATTGTATGAGACCATTATTATAAACAGTCTAGAAAGGGTTTATGCACAGAAAGAAACATACTTTCATGGTTACCAGGGTGGAAGGGGGAGGGAGGAATAATCACTAACTAGATAAAAACAAAAAACCAAACTCACTGCTGTTGTGTCAGTTCTAACTTAGGTGAAGGGAAGGGCAATAAGTAATAAAAGTGAGGTCAGCACAACATGACCAAGGCAAAGGAAAACACTGGGAAGTACCTAAGAGGAAAAGGCAACAAAGGTAAATTCTATTACATACACAATTCTGAAATAACTGTAGTAACAAATAATAAGTGGATACTGAGTAGATATGTAAACTGAATAGGTGTGAGCTGGCATATGGGAGTATATCCACAAGCATACATAGGTTTGGAGGAGGTCTGGTAGCATAGTGCCTAAGGCACTTGACTGCTAACCAGGAGGCTGGCGGTTCAA
>NW_006921739.1:5284962-5290471 GCF_000298275.1 Orycteropus afer afer
GACCAGCAAACCTGGTCCTCACCTTCTTTTTTTTTCCACCTCCAAATGATTTTGAGTTTTGTTCCACATTGTTCTCCTTCTCTATCCAGGATCTCCTACATCCCTTCCAAGTGGATGACAGTGGTAGCGGGGCACCATCTAGTTCTTCTGGAGAGTACCATTCTTTAGGAGTCCCTGGGTTGTGCAAATGATTTAGCCCTCCAGTGCAAGCTGAAAAGTTGGCAGTTCAAATCCAACCAGAGGTGCCTCAGAAGACAGGCCTGGCAATCTATTTCTGGAAGGTTACAGCCTTGAAAATGCTATGGAGCAGTTCAATTCTGTACACATGGGTCACCATACATATGGAATTTATTCAATGGAAAGTAATAATAACATTATTCTTTAGCTGTTTCAGGTGAGAGTAATGAAAAACCAATGAAAATTGCTGACTATGATGGTAGATCAGCCTTCAAACACTTGTATACTTTCTCACTCCTTTTTGACAGCAAAATATTTGATGAAAAAACCAAATGTGTTGCTCAAGGATCCAATATGGATGAATAGGAAAATATATAATCAGGATCCTCTACAACAAATGAAACGGGTATGGATAAAAATGCTGGAACCCAAACCTTCAAAGTAAAGGATAAAGAAGTAGATGAAATATCAATTAGAGGAAGGGGCTAAGTGAAAACAGAAAATAAAAAGGCATACGGAGCACTGAACTATCACCCAGCACAGTGTGGTCACTTTGAATCACTGCAAGCAGTGTTCCAATTGGGGCAAGAACAAGATAACTGGCTCCGTTTGCCCAGACTGCACCAGCAGCTGTCAGTGAGTGAAGTGTGGTCTCCGCTCTTACCTTGTACAACTTCCCAGTGACCAGAGGCACAGTCCCCCCACCTCCACCCTCTTGGCAGCTGGTCAAACTCCTCCCACTCCCTGTACTGTGCTGTTTTTTTCCTTTCTTTTGTTTTCTTTATCTTTTATCTTAGTTCTTCCCTCTTGCCCCCCCCCCTTTTTTTCTTTCCTTTCCTTCCCCTCTTTTTAAAAATTTGATCCTGCTGAACACCCAGCCTGCCCCCACCACTGCCTCCATGGTCAGCAGCACCATCCCTTGGTAAGTGGTGCACACACCTATGGAGTGAGTGCTATGTTCTCATAGCTGTATTTGGTGGTAAGTGCTTTCACCAATATGGTGCTGCCTTTTTCCTCTCTTTTTTCTTTCTTCTTAGTTTTTTCCTCCTCTCTCATTTTTTTTCTCCTTTCTTTCATCTTCCCCCACCTTTTTGTTTTGATCTCATGGAGCAGATGCCCACCACCTGCTGACTCATCAGTCTGCACCATCCTCTGCCCCTCCATGGCTGGCAGTATGCATTCTTATGGAATGAGATCCATGTTTCCACTGCAGTCATTTTTGGTGGCCAGTGCATGCACCAGTACTGTGCCACATTTTTTCCCCCTTCCTTTTTCAATTTTCTTTCTTCTTATTTCTTACACCGCTCTTCCTTTTTTTTTTTTAAAAAAAAACCTTATTTTCATGTTCCTCTTTGCCTCCTTTTTTCTTTTCTTTTAATTCCAAGAAGTGGGTACCATACCCCCAACACCTCCATGTACAATAGCAGCCACTAATGCCTTTGCATTCAGTGGTGTCTGCTCCCACATAGCAAGCACCACATTCCTGCCACAATTGTGTTTGGGAATGAGAGCTTGTGGTAGTATTGGGCAGCTTTTTAATTTTTTTTTTTCTTTCTTCTTAGGTCTTTTCTCTCCCTCCTAACCCCCAAATGTTGTCTTTTTTCTTCTTTTCTTTTTCCTTCCTCTTCCCTTCTTTTTTCTGTTATTCCCCTTTTCTTCTTCTCCTTATTTATTTTTATTTTTATTTTTTGTCCAGCAGTCAAAAGCCAGTGAAACTACCAGCCATACGTGTCATGCCTGGAGCACCATCCACTGGGAAAATGAAATCACCTGCCCCAGCACCATTGGGTCAATGACAGACAGTGGCCAAGACTACCCTATACTGCACTAAGCTGCTCTACCTGAACAGTGATCAGAGACTCATGCCAATACTCCCACCTGCTATTAAAGCCACCCAGAGACAGGTGGTGATTGCCTCAGTGCTGCCAAACTAATGACTAGAGTAGCATGTCCACTTCTTTGCCTTTATATATTAAAACAAAACAATACAAAAAAACAGGGTGAACAAACAAATGTACAATCAACAAATTAATACAACACCACAATGTCTCAGACTACAGAAAACTTCAAATCACACAAAAAATACAGGACAAGATGGTTCAAGCAAGCGACCAAAATATATGACTAAAAAATCTTCTGGAGGAATAAATGCTATTGGAACTATCTGATAAGGATTTCAAAAGAATTATATTTAGGTACCTTCAACCAACTGAGAGAAAGAGCAAGGAAACTATAAACAAAATCAAGGAAAATACAAAACTCTAGAAAAATTCAAAGCGGTAATACAAGAATAAATTGAGAAAGTGAATAGAAAATTTGAAACCATGTAAACAAAACTAATAGAAATCTAGATTAATATTAAAATTTCAGAAATAAATATTGCATTAGAAGGGCAAAATAATATAATTGAATCAAGGAAGGCAGAACTGGCAAAATTGAAGACAAATCTCTTAATATTAATCTATTAGAGAAACAATCAGAAAAAAGAATGAGAAAAGAAGATGATTCTCCAAAAGGATTAATAAAATCAACAAACCATTGACAAGGTAGCAAAAGAATAGAAAAAGAAGATGCAAATAACATGAATAAGAAATGAAATGGGTGACATTACAACAAATAAAAGGATAACAAAAGAATACTATGAAGAATTGTGCTCCAACAAATTTGAAAACCTAGAGGAAATGGACACATTCTAGAAACACACTACCTACATAAAATAACAGACTAAGGTAGAAAATTTGAACAGGCCCATAACAAAAGAAGAAATTAAAGAGATCATAAAAAATTCCCAACAATAAAAAGTCCTGATCCAAACAGCTTAATTGGAATATTCTACTTAGCATGCAGAGAACAGATGGAACCAATTTTGCTCATAATATTCCAGAAGTTAGAAAAAGATGAAATACTCCTGAATTCATTCTGTGAAGCAAGAATAACCCTGATACCAAATCCAGTTTAAGACACCATAGACCAATAATACTCCTAATGAACACAGACACAAACATTCTCAACAAAATCCTAAGCAATAGAATCCAATAACATATCAACAAAACAAAACAAACAAACAAACAAAACCTAATGTATCATGACCAAGCGGGATTCATGACAGGTATGCATGATGATTCAGTATTAGAAAAACAATCAACATAACCCATGGCATAAATTAGAAAAAAGGAAAAGAACCACTATCAATCTACACAGAAAAGATAAAGAAAGTATTTAGGAATAAATCTAACCAGAGACACACAAAAGATCTATACACAGAAAACTACAAAACACTATTGCAAGAAACCAAAAGGGATCTACATAAATGGAAGAACATAGCATACTCGTGGATAAGAAGATTTAACTTTGTGAAAATGGTGTTGTTGTTGTTAGGTGCTGTCGAGTTGTTTCCAACTCATAGCGACCCCATGCACAGCAGAATGAAACACTGCCCGATCCCGTGCCAGCTCCTTGATCCCTGCTATACTCGAGCCCATCATCACAGCCACCATGTCAATCCATCTTGTTGAAGGCCTCCCCCTCTTTCGTAGACCTTCCACCCCACCAAGCATGACATCCTTCTCAAAGGAATGGTCCCTTCTGACAACATGACCAAAGTAGGTGAGATAAAGTCTGGCCATTCTGAAAATGTTAGCCTTACCCAAAGTGATCTATAGATGCAATGCAATCCTGATTCCGATCCCACCAACATTCCCTAAAGAGATGTACAAACTAATCACCAACTTTATATGGAAAGAGAAGTGACCCTAAATAAACAAACACTACTGAAGAAGAAGAACAAAGTAGGAGGCCTCATATTTACTGATCTCAGGTCCTACTATACAGCCTATTACCTGTTTTGGTATGCAAAACAGCCTGCTAATGGTGCAATGACACATAAACCAATGGAACAGAACTGAGAATCCAGAAGTAAATTCTTCTGCCTATGGACAGCTAATCTTTGACAAAGGGCTGAAATCCATTAAATGGGGTAAACTTCCAAAACCACCAAACCAAAACAAAGTCACTGCCATTGAGTCAGATCTGACTCATAGTGTCCCCTCCTTGGGTTTCCAAGGTGGTATCACTACGGAAGTAGATTGCTCAACCTTCCTTCTGAGGAGTGGCTGGTGGGTTTGAACCATCAGTCTTCTAGTTAGTAGTCAAATGCTTTAGGCACTATGCCACCAGAGCTCCCAGGGTAAACTTAGGGGTCCTACTATGACATAAATAGTCTATCAAACATAACTAAAAATTCACAAACAACAGAAGATAAACTAGACTTGGACTCCCTGAAAATGAAACATCTATGCATATCAAAAGACTTCTCCAAAAGATTAAAAAGAGAACCTACATATTGGGAAAATATTGTTGGCAATGACATATCTGACAAAGGACTAATCTTCAAAATTTATAGACAACTTCAACACTTCAACAGGAAGAACACAAAACACCCAAATGAAAAATGGACAAAGGACAGGAACAGATACTTCACCAAAAGAAGACATTCAGGTGGCCAACAAATTCATGAAGAGTTGCCTGTGATTGTTAGTCATTATCACTGTCATTGAGTTGATTCCAACTCATAGTGACCCTATAGACAGAGTAGAGTTGCCCCATAGGGTTTCCAAGGTTGCAAATCTTTATAGAAGCAGACTGCCTCATCTTTCTCCCATGGAGGGGCTGGTGGGTTTAAATGGCTGATCTTTTGGTTAGTAGGTGAATGCTTTAACCACTGCACCACCAGAGCTTCTTTGTTAGCCATTAAAAAAAAGTAATAACCAAACCACTGCCATTGAGTCAATTCCAACTCATAGTGACCCCCATTGGGTTTCCAAGGCTGTAAATCTTTATGGAAGTAGATTGTCTCAACTTCCTTCCATGCAACAGCTGGTGGGTTTGAACCTTCTGGTTAGCAACCAAATGCCTTACCCACTGCACTACCAGAGCTCCTTTTTGTTAGCCATTAGAGTGCTACAAATCAAAGCAATAATCATCTCACCCTGGAAATGATAGCAAAGATTTTTTTTTTTTTTTTTTTTTAAAAGCACCAGAAAATAACAAAATACAGGTGAGGGTGCAGGGAGATTGGCATTTCCATACACACTGCTGGTGGGATTGGAAAATGGTACAACCATGTACCATTTACAATGTAAAAATTTGTATGGTGCTTCCTTCAAAAGTTAGACATAGGTCTACCATATGATCCAGAAATTCTACACACACACACACACACACACATATATATATATATGTGTGTATGTATATTGTTCAGTGCTGTCGAGTCATTTCCGACTCATAGCAACCCCATGCACAGCAGAATGAAACTCTGCCCAATCCCCCGCCA
>NW_006921739.1:5294416-5301253 GCF_000298275.1 Orycteropus afer afer
ACCAGCCACTCCTCGGAAGGAAGGTTGGGCAATCCTACTTCCATAGTGATAACTGCCTCGGAAACCCAAGGAGGGGTCGCTAGGAGTTGGGGCCGACTCGATGGCATTATAACAACAAATATAGGTTTGGCAGAGGATATATCACCGTAAGTATTTGTATGTGCTACAAATATATCCAGGCATACAATATAGCATATAAGGAACAAAGTTATGTAAACTTCTTAGCCATAACCAAACACCTTGAAGGACTAAGGGTTTGAGGGCTTAGGACAATAATCTTGGGGGACATCTAGGTCAATTGGCATAACATAGTCCATAAAGACAGTGTTCTATACTCTACTTTGGTGAGTAGCGACTGGGGTCTTAAGAACTTGTGAGTGGCCATCTAACATACAATTACTGGTGTCTTCCTGACTGCAGGAAAGAAGAATGAAGATAAAGACTCAAGGGAACAATTAGTCCAAAGGACTAATAGACCACATGAACCACCACTTCTACTAGCCTGAGAAGAGAAGAACTAGATGGAAACTGATTATCCACAACTGACAGCTCTAATTGGAATCACAGTAGAAGGTCCTGGACAGAGTGAGAGAAAAATGTAGGACAAAATCACAAAAAAGACCAGACTTACTGGTCTGATAGAGATTGATGGAAATCTGCAGTCCTTAGATAACCTCAAACCTGAACCTGAACCCACTCCAGGAGATCACTTTTCCGTCAATTAACAGTGGCCTATAAAGTAAACAATAACACCTGTGAGTAACGTCCTCCTTAGAACAATCAACTATATGTGACCAAAAGGTCAGCATTTGCTGAAACGAAGATCAGAAGGTAGGAAGGGGCAGGAAAGATGAGTGAATGGAAAAGTGGAACCTATGGAGGACATGGGAAGAGTGCTGTTACATTGAGGGGACTGCCACTAATTTTATGAAATAAAATGTGTATAAATTGTTGAATAGGAAACTAATTTTCTCTATAAACCTTCACCCAAACCACAATAAAATGTTAAAAAATACAGATGTCTGGGGAATGAGCACCATTTAATCCATCCATGTTTTAACAGGCTTCACAAGTAATGTCAATGCAGGTTTGGGAATCAGTGATGTTGTCTGACCTCATACATGGTCCTGAATATACTCCAAAACATTCTGCTTACACGCTCTGACTGAAAAGTCAGCCTGTTCCCTTGTTGGAGGGCTCCTAATTTTAGACATTTCTTCCATTTATTGGGCCAAATCCTGACTTCTTGTAACCTCTACTAATTTTTCCTCCAGAACAAGAGAATAGCCCTTTCAAATGTGCAGCTCGTAGAGGGTGCTCAGTAAATGTCAGATCCATTTCCCTTTCCTCACAAAATGGTCCTTAAAGTATAATATGAGTCAAGCAGGACTTCATGCCTGACCCATGCCTTCAAAAGTGATGACCTCATAAATTGCCTCCTTTTTGCACAAGACATTTTTACTTTTAAAATTACTTTTTGTAATTTCTGTACCCTTAAAATCCTCATTATCTAACCCTAGACATTATGTAATATCTTGATTTAAATTATTTTATATAGCAAATACTTACTGAGCACCCACTGTATACCGGCTCTGCTCTGGAGACAAGGAATACCACAACAACCAGAACTGAACCCAGGATGCCAATGGGCTCTAAGTGCATCTAGATGTAATACAGTTCTAGCCTCATTGTTCCAGTGATGCAGCTCATAACTGTATTAAATAAGTACCTTGAAAGCCATGCCATGCTGGTTGTTTATTCCAGGTCGGAATTTAATGAAGACCTCTGGACTTTATATAAGTTACAAGCTATCCCTGGGTTATGAATGAGATCTGTTCCTATGCGTGTCATGTTGATTTTGTAGGTCAATTTGAACAGGTACATACAATTCTTATTTAGCCTTACTTTAGTGCAAGAAAAGACTTGAAATCTTTTAAATAATTTAGAAGCTGCCTATGCAGCAAGCGAAGGTGATAGTGATGAAGGATTTGTTGTGAGTACTAATTCAAGGCACTTTGGTGGCACAGTGGTTAAAATGCTAAACTGCTAACTCAGAGGTTGGAAGTTCAAATTCACCAACTCACTAGCTGCTCTGTGGGAGAAAGATATGGCAGTCTGCTTTCTTAAAGATGTATAGCCTTGGACACTCTAGGAGAAAGTTCTATTCTGCCCTATAGGGTTGCTACGAGTCAGAATCGATACTACGATGAGTTTGTTTAGTCCAACAGTTTCAAAGTGAGGGAAAATTTAACTAACATTAAAGGACAAGTATGAGTTGCCTGTAAGTAGGATGTTCATAACCCTATACTTTTATTATTATTACCACTACTATTACAAGTACTCAGAAGAAAGGCGTGGTGACCTGCTTCCGTGAAGATTTACAGCCAAGAAAGCCCTATGTGGAGCAGTTTCATTCTGTAACACATGGGATTGCCATGAGTCAGAATCTACGTGATGGCAACCACCACCACCATTATAAGTCATAATAATAATTCAAAAGACTCTTTTGGATAATGATACATAGTTTACAAAGTTCTTTCCACATCCCTAATTCTCACAGTAGGAGCTCTGGTAGCATAGTGCCTAAGGCACTTGACTGCTAACCAGAAGGCTGGCGGTTCAAACCCACCAGTCACTCCTCGGAACGAAGAAGAGGCAATCCACTTCCGTAGTGATACTGCCTCGGAAACCCAAGGAGGGGTCGCTATGAGTCGAGTCCGACTCAATGGCACATAACAACACCACCAACAATTCTCACAGTAGCTCTGTGAACTTATATTATTTCCAATCTATGCATGGAAAAACAAGCCCAGAGAACTTTATGGGATTGATTGAAATTGCATATGTAGCATTCAGCAAAGGTAGGAGTTGCATCTAGGTCTTTTGACTTCACATCTGAAGCATTTTCTATCGTCTCATAATGCCGTAATAAGCTGGGGCTCCCCTGCCTGTACTTTAGGGTAAAAGTACAGCAGAACATTACTTTTCCCTGTTATGTGTGATTAACTCATATTCTTTATTTCAACCTCTTGAGATCTCTGTAAATTCTTGCTTATCTGTATATTGGCTCTCTTTCTTTGTCTTCAATTTGTATCATGTACAATTGATTGAACATGTCTCTATGTATGCTCTTAGCCAAGTTATTAAAAGCTTTGAACAGGATATAGACAAGGAGAGTATCCACTGGATATTACTAGGGGACTTTTCTCTTGGTTAGCATTAACACAGTAATTGACAGATGGGAACCATTTTCAAACAGCTAGGATTTTATGTACCTGGTCCATCATTCTGCTCCCATGTCCCAATCTTGACATTCAAAGAGATCATGAAAGCCTTGGTTAAAAGTCTTGCTGAAGTCCTGATATATTTCATCCACGGAATTCCCCTGATTGACCAAAGAAAAAATGGGCACCTTTTAGCTGAGTGGACCATTTTAACAATCTCACAAATCAAGTTACTTCATCATTCAAAAGAAAACACTCAAGTACTCTTTTACATCTTTGAAGGGCCCTATGAGAGCCTCATCCTTCAAGAGGGGAAGCCTTTCTTGATCTCCCAGGCAGATTTAGCAATACCCTTTGCTCTCGGGAGGAAGGTTGGGAAATCTACTTCCTTAGTGATACCACCTCAGAAACCCAAGGAGGGGTCACTATGAGTCAGGTCCGACTCGACGGCATGTAACAACACAACAGCAACATTTGCTCTCTCCCAGTATGCCAGCAATTTCTTTGTTATAGGACTCACCATATTACCTTGTACTTATTTTTCTTTTGCACCTTCAGTATTTGAGCTACTTCAGGGCAAGGACTGCATTTTACTCAGCTTTGAAATCTTTCACAGAATCTGGTTCTGCAACTGGTGTATACAACAGATTCGCAATAAATGTTTGTTGAATGAATGAATGAATGAATGAATGTGTGGTTGAATACATGTATGAGTGTGATATAAAGTTCTCTTGCAACATTCTCATTAGATAAAGAATATTAACAGGAATCCCTCTTCGGCTTTGGCACTTCTTACTAAGGCTATGCAGGAGCAACAGACAACGCCTGAATGAGAAAGTCCAACAACCATGTACTCTTCGAAAGGAAGAGTTAATCTCTTGGCCCCTAGAGTAGTTGTAGTTTTAAGATTAATTTTAACTCTGTTTGTAGCCTATAAAACAAAACTAATTGCAGAATTCAAAGCTTTAGAGCATTTTTAGGTGGCTTGATGGTAATGCATTGAAATAAATACAAACATTTAGATAAAACAACCATTTTAATAGTATTAACTCTGCCAATTAATGATAATGGAAGAGCCGTCCAATTAGCTAAATCGCTAATAGTTTTATCAAGCAGAGGTTGGTAATTTAAAGCAAACAAATTCTTTCTAATTTTATCCACTTGCACACCACGATATTTAAAGGATAACAGGGGATCCAATAAAGAGTATCGCTCACTTAGAGCTATATTTAAATCTCCTAATGGCTATAGCATAGAGTTACCCCAATTAGTCAGGAAATCCAAGCAGTCAGTAAATTCTTTAAAGTCTCCATAATTTGGGGTAAAAATAAATGAGATACAAAAAGGTGCTGCTTGCAGTCATTAGCATTATTGTCATGGTGTATTTGGAAGATGGAGAGTCCCTGAAACAGTCAGGGGTGGAAACTTTCCTCATCTCACACAGCTATTGTGAGGCCTCTGTAACCCATTCTGTTCCACTCTGGAGCATTTCAAGGTGATTTCCATGGAGGTCACTGCTCAGTGTCCCTCCTCAGTGCCATAAGTCAGGGGAAAGAGAATGAGCTCAATCCCACATGCAGGCTGGGACGTCCCTTGCCAACTGTCCATGAAGAATTCAGGCACATAATTAGATAATTCAGGGACTCCTCTTGGACCAGAATGATGTTAGCATTTCTTACAATCCCTATTTGATTTTCCTCAAGAGAAGAGGAAAACATGAGTTGTCTGGATATGAGAATTTATCAGTAGAGACCTGGTCGGTTAAGGATAACTGGCAAATCATAGACTGAAGAAGGTCTTGGTAGTCTACCTTCTGCTTAAGTACAAGACAAATTTAAGTCCTCCAAATTGCAGAATTAGTGATGCTATTTATCCCACATTAAGGCAAGCTTGACAGGAAAAACGAACAAAACTGAGAGCACTTCCAAAGCATTATCTCTGCCAGTGTTAGCAGGCAGGGAGCCATCTTTGGCTTTAATGACCAGTAATCAGTCTCTCCCAGGTTGATTCCAACTCATGGTGACCCCATGTGTCCGAGTAGCTCTGTGCTCTATAGGGTTATCAGTGACTGATTTTTCAGAAGGAGATTGCCAGGCCTTTCTTCTGAGGAGTCTCCAGGTGGACTCAGACCTCCAACCTCTCGGTTTGCAGCCAAGATCATTAACTGATTGCACCACCCAAGGACTCAACTATAATAACAACTATGCTTTATTGGGTAACCTATTATGAACCAAGCACTATGCTAATAATATCTTTATATTCATTATTTCATTAAGCTTCCCATCAGTAAAGTGGGCATTATGTATGATTTATAGTTGAGATTAATGAAGTGTAGAGTTAAGTAACTTGCCTATAGATGTCAGTCTTGGAGTCAGAATTCAAACTTAGGTCTCATTAACTACAAAGAACTTGTTCTTTTACTGGATCCTGTGTGGCATCCCGGTCACCCTGGGCTGGCATGATGTCATTATTCAATGTATCTTGGAGAAGGATGATGATCTCCATGTGTTCCAGTGTTATGGAGAACAAATGCCCCATGGACAGGCCTGTAGGGTAAATAAGGAATGAACTGGGTCCAGCTGGGCATTTGCATGAAAGGACTTAACCAGAGTTCCCAGCTGCTCTGGCAGAGTGCCCAAGCACTGCCCCAGAGGCCAAGTAAAGGTTCTTAGAGTTGCCTCTGGCTTTCATTTTCTAAACCACATCACACACAACAAGTGGGCTAAGGGATGGCCCCAGAATCCCAATCTTGCTTCACTTTTTGGTGAAGGAGTTGTAGAAAGGAAAGGAATTAGTGATATCAAAAGCTTGGTCTCTGAATTAATTTTTTTCTAAACTTTTTAAGGACTCATCAAATCCATCCATAGAATCAGGTATGTACAAGGATCTTTGGATATACCATTTGGAAACTTTCTGTTCACCAAGAATGAAGAGCAAAGGCTAATTGAAAAACATAAACATAGCTCAATTTCAGCCTGAGGGAGTGGTAATCTGAAAGAACACTAAACTAGACACCTAAGCACATGGCTAGACTGAGGAAGGCCCGATCGGGATTAGGGAGCAGTCTTCGTTTCTCTCTTTATAGTCTCTACTATTTAATTTTGTTGTTGGTATTAGCTGTTGTCAAGTTGGTCTTCAACTAACTCGTAGTGACTCTATACACAATGGAATGATACATGGTGCCTGGTTATGTGCCATTCTCAAGATTAGTCTCATATCATATTATCGTAGTGGTGGTTCAGTGGTAGAATATTTGCCTTTCATGCAGCAGACTGGCTTTGATTTCTGGTCAATGCACCTCAACTGTAACCACCACCTATCTGTCAATGGAGGCTTGCATGTTGTGGTGATGCTTGAACAGGTTTCAATGAAGCTTACATACTAGGAAGAAAGGCCTGGTGATCTACTCCCAAAAATCAGCCAATGAAAACGGGCTAATTTTTGTCTTCAACAGAATTGACACTCTGATTTGAGAAAATAAATAAATAAATAAAAATACTAAGAGTAGAGGCGGGGCAAGATGGCAGACTAGGCAGAAGGATTGCACAGACCCTCTTCAACAAAGAAAAGGGAAACCAATTAACACAGACACAGAAGATAATCTTGGACCCCT
>NW_006921739.1:5321102-5363563 GCF_000298275.1 Orycteropus afer afer
GTTTTTGTCTTAAAAATCAAACAATACTTTCAATCAATAGTTTTGAGTACCTACTTTGTGCATATTGTTCCCTTTGTGTGGAGTGTTCTCTCCTCACTCAGAACAACTGATGAATTAGTACCTAAAAATTTTGATAAAATACCATCTCCTAGAAAGAGCCACCTTTAACTATCTCCAGGCACAATTAATACTATGCTTTTAAATAATTTTCCCCATATCTGTACCATCAAACTATGTGGTACGTTGCTCTCCCAGGACTTATCTCACAGTGCTGAGATTACCCTGGACAGGGGATGCTATTCTATTTGTATCTGTTTCTTTTCTCCCCCCTCAACACAAAAGTTTTGGTAACTGTTTTAGTTTCCTAGTGTTGCTGTAACAGAAGTACTGCAAGTGGGTGGCTCAAAGAAAGAAGTTTATATTCTCACAGTTCCAGAGGCTTAAAGTCCAAATGGTCTCAGCTTTGCTGGTTTTTCTCAAACCAAGGTAGTCCCATGTGTTCTTGGTTTCTTAGCTTAGAGATGAATCTCACTTGGTGTCTGTCTTCCCTGTATGCACACACATGTGGATATGTGTACACATGTGCAGGTATGCATGCGTGTGTATTCTGCTCTTTACATATCTCTTAAATGAGTAGCTTTACAACTAATTCTCTCAGGTATTATCTAATTAAAATAACAAAGAAAATCCTATTTCCAAAGAAGATCATATTTACAGATACAGGGTTTAGAATTCCACTACGTATTTGGGAGGGGTGTAGCTAACACAGACACAATTTAATCCATAATAGTGATTGAGTCATTACTTAAAATATATTTTGTCTGATATTAACATAGTTACACCTTTTTTCTTTTGGTTAGTATTTGCATGTTTTTTTTTTTGTCCTTTTACTTTCAATTTTTCTACAATGATATTGTTCAGTTTTTTGTAAATGACATTTAATTCTATTTAACTTTGTCATCATCCAGCTTGACAATCTTCATCTTTTAACTAAAGCTAAATGCATTTATGTTTAATGTAATTATTGATTTATTTAGGTTTTAATCAACCATGTTATTTTGTGCTTTTAATTGATTCGCTAACCTATGTTTCTTTTTCTTTCCTTTTTTTTTTTTTTTGCCTTTTTTTGGATTTATTATGATTATTATTTTCACTAGCCATCTTTTTTATCTACTGGTTTGAAAATCATGGACTCTGTCTTCATTCTTTCAGAGGTCACCCAACTAAACATTCAACCTTAGCTTATCAATGTCTAATGTTAATATATTTATTTTCCTTCTGGAATAAATACAAGGACTTTAGGATACTTTGCTTATATTTTCTCTGTCCTAACAATTTATAGTTAACAATAATAATTGCCATTAATTTTCATTCTTTTTATTTTTATGTTTTATCAGGCATTCATATTGTAGATTTTAACCTTATTGGTTATTTATGTCTACCCACATATTCATCACTTTTTTAGTTCTTGAATCCTTCTCCACTCTCTGATCCTTTGGCCTCATCTGCTGGTTATGAACTTCTTCAGTTTTTGTTTGTCTGAAAGTATCTGTCTTTCACTTTAATTCTTGAAGGATGTTTTACACAAAATTCTATGCTACTTACTATTTTTTATAAGTACACTGAAAATATATTCCTATTTTCTTTTGATATCCATTTTTGCCATTGAGAAATTTAAGAATTGCAAATTTCAAAGTATATCTTTTTCTCCTTTAGTTGCTTTAAGATTTTCACTTTTCCTTTAGTTTTCTGTAATTTTATTGTGACTTATCTTGGTGAACATATATATTTGTAAATTCTGTTTTGGATTTTTAGACTTCTTAAATCTGTGTATTGGGGTGGCGCCTGGGGCACACTACCTACCCAAGCTAACATAATCAGAGGCAAAAATTTGAATAGACCCACAGCAAAAGAAGAAATTGAACAAGTCAAAAAACTCCCAACAACAACAAAAAAAGTCCTGGCCCAGATATCTTCACTAGTGATTACTACCAAACATTCAAAGAAGAGGTGACACCAATTCTGCTCAAACTGCTACAGAAGATAGAAAAGGATGTGACACTACCAAACTCATTCTATGAAACAAAAATAACCCTAATACCAAAATAAGGCAAAGACATCACTAGAAAGAAAATTATAGACTGATATTTCTCATGAACATAGATGCAAAAATTCACAACAAAATTTTACCTAATAGAATCCAACAATGTATCAAAAAAAAGCATATTCATATCATGTATGCAAGGATGGTGAACATTAGAAAAATAATTAATGTAATCCATATAAATAGAACAAAGAAAAAGAATCACATGAACATATGAATTAATGCAGAACAGGCCTTTGAAAAAATCTAACATCTATTCTTGATAAAAATCCTCAACAAAATAGGAATTGAAGGAAAATTCTTCAGCATAATTAAAGGCATATATACAAAACCAATAGTCAATATTATTCTCAACAGAGAGAGACTGAAAATCATCTCCTTGTGAATAAGAACAAGACAAGGATGTCCCTTATCACCACTCCCATTCAATATTGTATTGGAAGACCTTGTCGTTGTTGTTATTATGTGCCGTCGAGTCGGACCCGACTCATAGCAACCCCTCCTCAGGTTTCTGAGGTGGTATCATTATGGAAGTAGATTGCCCAACCTTCCTTCCGAGAAGTGGCTGGTGGGTATGAACTGCCAACCTTCTAGTTAGCAGTCAAGTGCCTTAGGCACCATGTTACCAGAGCTCCTGCAAGACCTAGCTAGAGTAATAAGACAAGAAAGAGAAATAAAAAGGCATTCAAATTGGCAAAGAAGAACTAAAACTATCTCTATTTGCAGATGATATGATCTTATACATAGAAAATACAAAAGACTCAAAAAAAAAACTACTGGAACTAATAGAAAGATTCAGCAAAGTAGCACAGTAAAAGATCAACGCAAAAAAATCAGTCAAATTCCTCTACACTAACAAAGGGAACTCTGAAAAGGAAATTGGGAAAACAGTATCATTTACAATAACCATCCCAAAGATTAAGTACTTAGGAATAAATCTAAGCAGAGATCTAATTTAGGTAAGGATCTATACAAAAACAAACAAACAAATAAACAAAAACTATATAACACTACTACAAGAAAACAAAAGAGACTACGTAAGTGGAAGAAGATGCCATGCTCATGCATAGGAAGACTTTACATTCTGAAAATGTGAATACTACCCAAAGTGATCTATAGATATAATGCAATCCCTCTCCAGATTCCATCATCACTCTTTAAAGAGATGGAAAAACTAACTAATCACCAACTTTATATGGAAAGGAAAGAGATTCTGGGTAAGCAAAGCATTACCAAAGATGAACGAAGTTGGAGGGTTCACACTCCCCAATCTCAAAACCTACTATATGGCCAAACAAAAAACAAACCAAATTCACTGCCATCAAGTCAAATGTGACTCACAGCAACCCCTCCTTGGGTTTCTGAGACAGTATCTCAACAGAAGTAGATTGCCCAACCTTCCTTCTGAGGAGTGGCTGGTGGGTTTGAACCTCCAGCTTTCTGGGTAGCAGTCAAATGCCTTAGGCATATACTACCAGAACTCCCAGTATATAGTCATGGTAGTCAAAATAGCATGCTATTGGTACAAGGACAGACACATAGAACAGTGGAACAGAATTGAGAAACCAGAAGTAAATCCATCCACTTATGGACAGCTGATCTTTGACAAAGGACTGAAACCCAGAAAATGGGGAAGAGAGTCTTTCTAAGAAATGGTGCTGGCAAAACTGGATATCCATTTGCAGAAAAAGGAAACAGGATTTATATCTCTTGCCATTTACAAAAAACTAACTCAAGAAGGATCAAAGATGTTAATATAAAACCTAAAACTATAAAGATCATTAAAGAAAAAATAGGGCAAAATTAGGGGCCTTAATACATGGCATAAATGCACTACCAAACATAACTAAGAATGCACAAACAGTAGAAGACAGACTAGATGGTTGGACCTCCTAAAATTTAACATTTTTGTGCATTAAGAGACTTCACCAAAAGAGTAAAAGGAGAACCTACTGACTGGGAAAAAATTTTTGGCAATGACATCAGAAAAGGGATTAGTCTTTAAAATTTATACAAAACTTCAACGTCTCAACAACAAGAAAACACAAATAATCCAATTAAAATATTGGCAGTGGACATGAATCAACACTTAACCAAAGAAGGCATTCAGGCTGCCAGCAATCATACAAAGAAATGCTTGTGATTATTAGCCAATAGAGACATGCAAAATAAAAATGAGATATTATATTAATGGCATTAATATTAAAGCTCAAAAAAAACAGAAAACAGTAATTGCTAGTGAGGGTGTGGAGAAACTGGAACCCTCATACATTGTGGGTAGGATTATAAAACAGTGCAACCTCTGTGGAAAACAATATGGCGCTTCCTTAAAAAATTAGAAATATCATACTCTCCAACAATCCCACTACTAGGTATATATCCTAGAGAAATAAGAACAGAGACATGAATAGATACATGTATGTTCATCAGAAATGCAGGCTCAGGACCGTAGTCCTGGGGGACATGAGGGTCAATTGGTATAACATAATCCACAAAGACATTGTTCTACATTCCACTTTGGTCACTTTGGTCTTTGGTTAGAAGACTGGGCAATCAACTTCCATAGAGATAGCTCCTCGGACAACAGCAGTGAGGTTTTTTTTTTTTTTTTGGGTACGGGGAGGTGTCTTAAAAACTTGGGAGCAGCCATCTAAGGTGCAACTATTGATTTTTTCCCTGTCTAGAGCAAAGAAGAGTGAGGAAAATCGAAGATACAAAGAAACAATTAGTCCAAATGACTAATGGACCACATGAACCCCAATCTCCAAGACCCTCAGACCAGAAGAAAGACTAGCTACGACTGCTGACCTCTCTGAAAGGGATCACAATAGAAGGTCCTAGGATAGAGTGGGAGAAAATACAGAACAAAACTGAAAATAATAAAAAAGATCAGGTTTATTGATCTGATAGAAACTAGCGGCACCCCTGAGACTATGGCCCATGAAGGGTGTCTAAGCCAGAAACTTAACTTAACCTTGTGGCTCAACTTTCAGCCAAACAATAGACAAACCTATAAGTTAACAATAACACCAGGAAGTGACCCACTACTTAGAACAATCAACCATATGAGATCAAAAGGGCAGCTTTTGTCTAGGAACAAAGCTCAGAAGGCAAGGAGGGATAGAAAAGAAGGATGAATGGAAATGGTAAATGCAGGGAGGAAATGCAAAGGGTGCTGTTACATTGTGGGTTTTGCAAGCAATATTATAAAACAAAATGTGTGAGAACTGTTGAGTGGAAAACCAATTTGCCCAAGAAAAATTCACCCAAAACACAATAAAAAGTTAAAAAAGAAAAAAATAATAAGTAGAAACTTTTATTCCAGGAGTACATTTGTTAGACCAGTATCTTTGAAGATAATTTGCCAGGTGAAAATATGAGTATTAGGTGAACATACTGGTTGCTGAAAATGCTAATCCTCCTTTTGGTTTTCCTTCAAGTATTATACAATGCTTTCTCTAAGACCATAACCTAATGTAACTGACTTGTTGAGCTTCCCAGTTTGAAATTGATTTTTAATATAATCTACCATTTGAAATAGGAGCTCTGGTAGCATAGTGCCTAAGGCACTTGACTGCTAACCAGAAGGCTGGCGGTTCAAACCCACCAGCCACTCCTCGGAAGGAAGATGAGGCAATCTACTTCCATAGTGATACTGCCTCGGAAACCCAAGGAGGGGTCTCTATGAGTTGGGTCCAACTTGACAGCACATAACAACAACAACAACAACCCCATGGCCATGATTGTGAATCTTAAAAAACAAAAAAACAATTAGTTAAATTTAAACGGCTCAGATTAATGAGGTAAAATATTTTTAAAATTATAAAAGTAACTCAAATTTATTACTAAAGTTTCAAACAATAGAAAAGTATATAAGGTAAGATCTGAACGTTTCTTCTCCCCCTCTCCAACTCCACTCCTCAGAGGCGACCACTGTTAAGTAATGAAAGTATCTTACACACACACACACACAGAGTGTGTTTTTATGAAGTGGTATTATGGTGGGAAGAAAAAAAATCAAACTACCAAACTCACTGCCATCAAGTCAGATCCAACTCATAGCGACCCCTCCTTGGGTTTCCGAGGTGGTGTCACTATGGAGGTAGATTGCCCAATCTTCTTTGTGAGGAGTGGCTTTTGGGTTTGAACTGCCAGCCTTCTGGTTAGCAGTCAAATACCTTAGGCGCTACACCACCAGAGCCCCTAGTATAGTGAACACATTGTTTTACAATTTGTTTGTATACTCAGCACATTATCTAAAGTGTAAACTATTCAATCCCACAAATGTACCATGATTTACTTACATATTTTCTTATTAACAGACATCTAGAGATCGTCTCCATTTACTTTCTGTGAGAACTTAGATAGTTCGCTAGAATTTTTATAGGATACCCTCTTAGAATTGGGACTTAAGCACCAGGCACCACTCTAAACACTTCACAAATACTAAGTCTTTTAATTTTCTTAATATCCCTATGAAGCAGATACTACTGTTATCTCCATTTTGCATATGATAAACTTATGCTCCAAGAGGTTAAGCAACTTATTTGAGGTCTCACAGCTCTAATTGGTAGAATTAGGATTGGAACCCAGGCCCTCTGAATCCAGAACCTGTGCTTAACGACTATACTCTGCTGCCTTGCATGACAGGTGTGTTCGGAATTTTGGTTGTTGTTGTTGTTGTTATATGCCGTCGAGTCGGCCCCGACTCATAGCGACCCCTCCTTGGGTTTCCGAGGCAGTATCACTATGGAAGTAGGATTGCCCAACCTTCCTTCCAAGGAGTGGCTGGTGGGTTTGAACCGCCAGCCTTCTGGTTAGCAGTCAAGTGCCTTAGCCTCTATGCTACCAGAGCTCCCTCCTTCAAAAAGATTTATTCAGTTCAATTTATACTGTATTGAAGACTTCATTCATTCCCCTATCAAATACTCTGCTCCTAATTATTATTATTATTTATTTTATTTTATTTTTGCCACTTTGGTGTTGGAAATATGTGTTGTTGTTGTTGTTAGGTGCCGTTGACCCAGCTCTGACTCACAGCAACCCCATGTACAACAGAACGAAACATTGCCCAGTCCTGTGCCAGCCTCACAATCCTTGCTATACCCAAGCCTGTCATTGCAGCCACTGTATCAATCCATCTCATTGAAGGCCTTCCCCTTTTTCACTGCTTCTCCACCTTACCAAGCATGATATCCTTCTCCAGGGAATGGTCTCTTCTGACAACATGACCAAAGTAGGTGAGACAAAGTCTGGTCATTTTTGCTTCCAAGCAGCATTCTGGCTGCACTTCGTCCAGGGCAGATTTGTTAGTTCCTTTGGCAGTCCATGGTGTTGTATATATAGTATCTTATTATTGTTTTAATATACAATAAAAGAATAATTTATATGAAAAACTCTTTATAATTTTCAAATTATCATCTACAAGCAGTGAAGCCCACATATAATCTCTTTAAGAAACACTGACAACATGGCATGGATTGAAAAAAACTCCAAACTCACTGCCATTGAGTTGATTCTGACTCATAGCAACCCCCTTTGGGTTTCTGAGGTGGAAAATGTTTACGGAAGTAGATTGCCCAGTCTTCCTTCCGAGGAGTGGCTGGTCGGTGTGAACCGCCAACCTTCTGGTTAGCAGTCAAATGCCTTAGGCACTACGCCACCACAGCTCATTATGGCATGGACCAGGCTACCATATTTGTTTGTTGTTGTTAGTTGCCATGGAGTTTGCTCTGACTCATGATAACCCTATGTGTGTCAGAGTAGAACTGTGCACCATAGGTTTTTAATAACTGACTTTTCAGAAATAGATCACCATGCCTTTCTTTTAAGGCACCTCTGGGTGGACTTGAACCACCAAGCTTGGTTGATAGCCAAATGCTTTAATGATTTGCACCGCCCAGAACTCCTAAATTTGCTTTTGAGGATAATTTCTTTTTTCTTTTGGTTAAACATCTCACAAAGGACTGGGTAAGCAGAAGCCTTTTTAGAATTACAGCTTAAACGATTTCTTGAGTGATCCAGGAACTCATTTGTAATATGATTCTCAGATTGGTACAACATAGTTTGTAAGGGGGTGTGCCCAGGGCAGTTAGAAAAGGAAAAAATAGCATTTAACACTGAGAGTTTAGCAGGAAGATCTGATGCAACAAGTAAAAACTCTTAAAGGTTCAATCAAGTTTATTCCCATCTCATTCCTCTGAATGCCCAACAGGCACATCCTTTGTCAATGAAAATTTTTTCAACCTCATTGATGTTTTGTTTGGCAAGAATCTTTTCTTTGAACAATTTCTTACTACTCATCTATAAGTTTTCATTTCTGACAGTATTATCACCAACATTTTCAGTAGTTTCATATATATAAAAGAGCCAAACTTTGTCCTATTCAGTTTTAAACTGTTTCTTGAGACTATAATTTGAAAAACATTGCCAATCTTTTTGCAACACAATTTCAGATCTTTAACATTATAAATCAATAACTAGCTGCCATTGAGTTGACTCTGACTCATGGTAACCTCATGTGTGTCAGAGTAAAATTGTACTCCACACAGGGCTTCGAAACAGTTCATTCCGGTTTGACCTCCTGAGGAGGCTGAGAATTTGCCTTTCCACGCTAGATATACTGACTCAGAATCTACATTTTAACAAGATCTCTAGCTATCACTCAGGGACTCTGTCAACATTATGTGTACATAAGAATCACCTGAGGATCTTGTTAAAATGTAGATTCTGATTCAGTCTATCTGGGGTAAAAAAACCAAACCAAATTCACCTCCATGGAGTCTATCCTGACTCGTACCAACCCCTTCTTAGGTTTACAGGTGGTATCTCTACAGAAGTAGAGAAAGGTAAATTCTCAGCAGAGGGTTGAACCAGTTCATTCTGGTTTGAAGCCCTGACTCCACAGGGTTTTCAATAGCTGAAATTTCAGTAGATTATTAGGTCTTTTCTTCCAAGGCAACTTGTTCCAGTCTTGGTGGAGTTGAACTTCCAAACTTTTGGTTAGCAGCTGAGTGTGTAAATAGTTTGTACCACTTAGGGACTCTGTCAACATTATACAAGATAATGTGAACACAACAGAATTCTTTTATTACACTTATTTTGGGAGAACAAATTACCGTGTATCTTTACCAGTCCTTGTCATGTTAGTTTTCCCCTCCTTTTTGCTTACAGTTTTCTATTTCTGGGGATATAGTTTACCTTCTAAACTAAATATAAATAACAACACTTAGTATCTTAGTGAAGGAGCTCTGGTAGTACAGTGCCTGAGGCATCTGACTGCTAACCAGAAGGTTGGCAGTTCAAACCCACCAGCCACACTCCATGGAAGGAAGATGGGGCAATCTACTTCTGTAAAGATGTACTGCCTTGGAAACACAATAGGAGTTGCTATGAGTTGTAATCGGCTGTGAGTTTGATTTTTGATTTTAGTATCTTAACGGGGTCTTGCCTTCTAGACATATAATGCAATATTGTTTAAAGTATTTTCTGGGAAGTGCTCAGTTTTGGTCAAACCACCTTTTACGCAGGAGTAATAACAATACATTCAGGACTAGATGGAGGTGTTTGGCACAGATTCTCTTACATGCGGGGGGCGAGGCTGGGTCCTGTAGTGCTGCTTCCCAGGCTGTGAATAGCATGTAGGTCCCCACAGAGCATTTCACTTGGCTTCCACTTAAACGTTGTTTATATATGGCCATTGATTTCCTTTACCAAGAGCTGCCAATCCAATGAAGTTAGCCACACCCGTTGAGCAATTCCACCCTTCCTCAACCAGGTGGCAAGAACAGCAGCTAGACTAGGGGGAGAAATACATCCGCTCAGTGTGCAGCAGCCTCTGTGTTACCTGGAACTTCATAGAATTATAAGTTTTGGGTCCCACCCTGCTTTTCCAAGTGATTTGGATGCAGGCGTAAACATTTGAGAACTACTGCTCTACCTTAATATTAACAGAATCTTATACTTTCTTTTGTTTTCTCTTTGTCTCTGTAACTTTTCCTGTATCATGATTCACTTTCTAAATGTCTTTGAGCTGTCTGTCATATTGACAGTGGTTCACCCTCATGAGGAATGTGCTGGTAAATGTTTAACAACTGGGTCTGGCTGTGGGGGGTGAGCAGTCCTAATTTGTGCGTCACAATTTCTGTGGTGTAAATATTTCCATCATAGTTGATTTTAAGCTCTTTATGTGACATCATTGACAATGGAGTTGGTAAGAGATGTACCCAGTTGCTCTGGAGAGCAAGTATGACCTGTCTCTAGCACCTACTGGAAGGTACTAATACTTTTGCAGGTATTGGCTCAAAAATAACTCAATGAGGACTTAGATTAGGTTTACATGCATATTTGGAGTCATTATTTGCAGGCTATCCTTCAGCTGATATCCATTAAGATGTCTGAAGAACTTTAAAATCAACTTACAAATGGTATTTTTGAGGATATTATATAGATAATAAGATTCAAACTCACACCTATATTTCATACATTTCTTATGCCTACCTTGTCAAAAAGTACTTGTTTGACTGTCAGCTCCAAAGCAATATAAACCTTGTTTTTCTCACCTTTCTATCCTCATCATTTATACTAATTAAAACCAAACCCATTGCCATCTAGTTGGATCTGACTCACAGCAACCCCTCCTTGGGTTTCTGAGGTGATATCATTACAGAAGTAAATTGTCCAACCTTCCTTCCCAGGAGTGGCTGGTGGGTTTGAACCGCCAGCCTTCTGGTTAACAGTCAGATGCCTTAGGCACTATGCCATCAGAGCTTCCTTATGCTACTAATTAGTGCCCCCCAAAATGTTTTTTGAATTAAAAAAATTATTGTTGTGGTTACTTGATGTTGTTGCCATCAAGCCAGTTCCGACTCATAGCCACCCCGTCTATGTAGAACAGAATGAAACGCTGTCTGGTCCTGTGCCAACCTCACAATCATTGCTATGTTTGAACCCATTGTTGCAGCTGCTGAGTCAATTTAAAAAAGTCAGTTACAATGAAAGCGTCTATATCTGAAGGGTCTAAAATAGCACAATAAAAGAACAAAATATCCGTTACAGATTTAGAGTGTATTGAACATATGCCATTTATTTGCTATGATATGATCATTTGCATTGATCATGAAGTGAATAAAAACCACCTATGAAAAGATAAACTAATATTTTATAAATTGAAAATATGTCCTTTCCACCTCTCCCCTGGTCCCATTCTGCCTTGTCATTGACACATGACAGTTCCTTCCTGCAAATGAGAAACGTGGGAGAGGTAGACATGCAAGTAGCTTTCGTGTTGTGTCAGGTGCCGTGGGGTTGGCTCTGACACAGCAACTTTATGCACCAGAAATGCTGCATGGTTCTGCACCCCCTCATAATTGCTGCTGTGCTTGAGTCCATTGTTGAAGCCACCGTGTCAACTGATCTCATCAAGCGTCTTTTTCTTTTTCACTGACCTTCTATTTTACCACGGCTGATGTCCTTCTTCAAGGACTGGTACCACTTTGATAACATGTCCAAAGTAAATGAGACAAAGTCTTGCCATCTTTGCTTCTAAGGAGCATTCTGGCTGCACTTCTTCCAAGACAAATTTGTTTGTTCTTCTGGCATCCCATGGTATGTTCAATATTCTTTGTCAACACCACAATGCATCAGTTCTTTTCACTCATCCTTATTTTTGCCCAGCTTTCACATCTATATGAGGTGATTGAAAATATCATGGCTTGAGTCAGGTGCACCTTAGTCCTCAAAGTGAGATTTTTTTTTTTTTTAAACCCACTTTATAGAGGTCTTTCATAGCAGCAGATTTGTCCAATACAATATGTTACTTGATTTCTTGACTACTGCATCCTTGAGCTTTGATTGTGGATCCAAGGAAAATGCAATCCTTGACAACTCCAATTTTATCTCCATTTATTATGTTGTTGCTTATTGGTGCAGTTTATTGATTACTCTCAGAACAACAGGAAAGAAGTTCAAAGCATGGAAATCTTAAAAAGCCGTTGGAACATCTCTGTTAATGAGGAAGAATACACTCCAAAAGAGCTGAAACTTTCTTGGTTGAGAAATGGGTCTACTCAGGTCAGAATATCTGGCAAACATGTCACCTAAAGTCTAACCAGAAAACAAACAAACAAACAAACAAACAAAAAAACCTCACTGTTGTTGAGTTGATCCTACTCACAGCAACCCCTCCTTGGGTTTCCGAGGCAGTATCTCTACGGAAGTAGATTGCCCAGTCTTCCTTCCGAGGAGTGGCTGGTGCATTTGCTTCAGTATTTTTCCTTACTGACATTCTGTCATTCTAAATCCTGGGATGACATGAGTAAATCCTAACAACATTTTAATTTTATTTTTTTTTAGGTTGTATATTGTTTTTCTGTCACCTTAGAGGTTATATCAGATTTTTTTTTTTTTTTTAATTATTGTTTTGTAAGGTGAGTTTCCCTTTTGATCAATTGACTTCCCTTTAGAAGTCTTCAGTAAAATTTCAATTTGCCCCGAGGGCATATGTTCTTGTATTATAATAGCATGACTAGGTGGTTATTGGCGACCAGCCTAGCACAGTGAGACATAAAGTGTTATTACACAATTATACACATCCTGATGTGTGTATCTTATTACGTAATTGTTCTTCCTGTTCAAAGATGTTGCTGAAAGCAATTACGTAAGTCCTATTCATTTCATGGGGAATGTAAAAGGATGGAAGTCCAGCAGAGCCAAGCTCATAGGCATTGAGGACAACAGTTTCTCTAATGGGAGCATTGCATCTCTTAATAAGATACTGGGCAACCACTCCCAGGAGATTAAATCGGCACATGTTGGCCTTCTTAGCCAACAGTATTTTATTTATTTATTTAGCCAGCAGCACCTGTTATTTGTGTATTTATATTTGTTTCTTAAGATATTCATAATGGAGACATTCTCTGCCTCCGTAGGACTTGGGAATCCTATTCTGTGGGTCCAGGAGTGTGACACATTTAGAGTAAGTAAAAAAAAAGTCACTGATTCCAAGTAGAAACATAGAGAAGAGGGCAAGGAGAGTTGCTTTTATTACTTAAGGCAGCTCTTAAAGTCACAGATAGCATGGAGAATTGCTTATACAAATGAGGATTGCCTAGGGTCAGACTATCCCTGAAGGTATTCTTCTAATGATGGTTTTTGGTCTGCGTACACTTCTGTGAAGGGACAATACTCAACGCTCTGCCAGTTAGTGTGGGCATTTTCAACATGTCCCATGGAAGTTGTTCAGTTGAGGATACATTTATGTGACTCATTCTGAAATGTATCAGGAAGCTGTATAACTTTTTTTTTTAATGAGTTAATAATTAATAAGATGGCAACCTGCTTTGTCTTTTCTTTTATTCCAACATTCCTCAAATCCTAAGGGAGCTCCGAGTATCACTGAGTTGCCTGGCAGCTTAATGTCAGGTCAAAATTATATGAATTTGGTTTGGAAAGAACAGACTGTCTTTGCATGCTTAAGGAGTCTCTTAAGCATGCAGCTGAAAGCACACCCACTAAGGTACCTGTGTTGCAGGGGGTATCTTGAGTCATTTAAAAAAGACAGCAAAGGACGGAACAAGCTCTAGATTCCGTTAAGCCTATAATTTTGTTGCAAAAATTTTGTATCAGTGAGATAGTAGACTCAAGTTCCTTGAGGACAAGGGCTGTTTCTTACTAATTTTGTATCATTAGGATTGAATAAAGAACTTGGTATGAAGGGGATGTTTAAAATATGATATTTTTTACATTATATGAATGAATGAATGTCTTCAGCATCTTTATTCTGGTAATCCCTCACACATCCAATTCCATTGAATCGGGCAGGGTAGGGAGAGGGCTATGCTGCCAAGTCAAAACTTTGAATCTTTGCCCTAAAATCCCAAACAAGCTTTCTTTCAGGTAGAAAATGAAAATCCTGACACTGACAAGGATGACAAGACAGAGGAAAGATGATTTGGGGGTGGAGAGGAAGGAGAATTCAACAACACTTCTTAAAGTCCTTGATTTTATATTTACTGTTAATGTCCAATGTAAAAATCGTTGGCTTGATTTAAGTGCCTTTGTTGGCTTCAAAAGCCCCATTGCCACCACCACCACCAGCTCACCCCACCGTGGGCTGGAGAGACTGAGGACCACTTTTCAGCCTGATGTGATTTCTAACAGCTGAGATATTAAAACACTGAAAAACGGGGTTTATAATGGAAATGCTGACAGACTATTAACTATAGCAGCACTGCTCTAATAAATGGAATGGCTTGCCATAATCTCTAGTTCATAAATATGCAAATACAAGACTGAGGATTTGCTCCAAAGGATGTCTCTATAATTTTAACTGACCTTTACTGATACCAAATGAGCCTGTTGCTTCTGTTTTTGTACATTGGATATAAAGAACAGGAAATCCAGCTGCCTGTCGGTCTAAAGAATATAAAGTTTAAACTGCCAGCTCCTAAACTCTGGGCTCAGATTCCATTTCTCTTCACATTCACACTCTTTATTGACATTTTCATTTTTTTTTCCCAGGGGGTGGAAGCAGAGTGGGGGCGAAATCAAACACTGTTCATACCCCCCTCTTACCCCCACATTATTTCCACATGTCATAGTGCCTGCCCTGCCAAAATTCATGGACTGCCTCAAGGACAAACAGGCCATCTATGCTGAATTATAAAGTTGAGTTTTATCCAGTTTTCTGCTTTTGGACCAAATGGGCAGCAAATCCAGTGACTTCATATTTAATAACCTAGATGTCACTTGTCCTGTGTCTTTTAGCACAGAGTAAAGAGTTGGATGGCTAGCAGTTTTGCAGACTTTTTCCCCCTAATTATTTTAAGCTATTCAGCCTGGTATCCAAACTATTGATGCACAGCCAAATTGCCAGCAGGGGAGAGATCTGTCCAATCCAGGAGCTAAATGAGTCACTGAGAGTCAATCTGTTTTTCCCTTGCTGCTGGGGTTTCCTCAGGCCCTGGCCTCACTCTGCTGCAGTCACACACAGAGCTGCAGGCTTCGCCCTCGTTGGCTTCTACCACCTCCCACTTCCCGCCTCAGCTCTGCTTCCCGCCACAGCTGTTGACGGGTTCTAACCGGCTGGCTGCAGAAATCCAGAGCCTCAATCACCCTGTACTTGACTCTTGCTTTGACAGAAAACGAAGACATCTTGACCTTCTTGGATTTACTTCTCTGGCAATACATCAGATATCTGGAAAGTAAAGGAAGGTATATAAACAGAATGTTAATGGAGTTCAATGCCAGTTCACTAGTCCCACTGCCTAATTCCCTCAGAACATTCTTCCACTTTTCCAAAGTGTCCAAATGGAGTCCTCAGAAACAGGATGCTTCCTCTGGTCCTAGAAAAATAAAAAATAAAGATGGAATGTGTGTTAGTTTTTAGGCTGCTGTAACAAAATACCATAAAGTGGTAGAAATTTATTGTCTGAAGGTTCTGGAAGCTGGAAATCCAAATTAGTGTACTGGCTATGTTGATTGCTTCTGCGGGCTTGAGGGAGAATCTGTTGAATGCCTCTCTCTTAGCTCCAGGCATTCCTTGGCTTGCAACTGCAGTGTCGTTTGGCATCCTTCCTCTCTTTCTGTGTCTCTTCTCCACTCAGATGGGATTAGGACTCATGCTACTCCAGTATGAACTCCTATTAACTTGTTGTTATTGGGGACCTTTGAGTTGATTCTGACTCATAGAGACCCCATGTGATAGAGTAAAACCTTCTCATAGGGTTTTCCTGGCTGTAATCTTCATGAAAGCAGGTCTCCACATCTTTCTCTTACAGAGCTGCTGAGTGGGTTCAAACTGCCAACCTTCTGGTTAGCAGCTGAGCACTTAACCCTTGCATCACCAGGGCTCTTGCATACTAACTAAACTGATAATACCTTCAAAGATTCTGTTTCCAAACAAGGTCACATTCATAGGTACAGGAGTTAGGACTTCAACCTATCTTTTCAGAGGACACAATTCAATTCGTAACATAATGGAAGAGATGTGTGGATAGGCTGGAGGTGGTAGCTAGAGGAAACCTACCAGTCTAAGCCAGATGCGGCTGGATTAGGGGGCAGGAATGGAGGGTCAGGGAGGTGGGGAACTCACAGGACCTTGAATGACACTTTCTAAAAATGGAAACATTTCAGTTATAGCAGTATTTAATAAAAAGCAAAATCCTTGAATTCTTCCTCTTAGGGTCGGTATTCAATTACATGAAACTATGCAGCAGATTTGAGGACTGCATGTAAGACTAAGATAACTAGTACTTCATGGCAAATTATTAAATTAGCTGACACAGTTATATCTTGAACTTTGCCATGAAGACTGACATTTTTGTGCAGTGTGCAATGAGGACTGTGGGTAATCTAAACTGGTCTGAGCTTTTTCTCTTTGAAAATCAAACATAATCGAGGGACAGTGTTCTCTGAAAATGTAGAGAAGAGTTAGTATGGAGTTTGAGAAAACAACCACAAAAATTCTATTGAAATAAGCTGAACTGCTCTGAGAGTACTCAGGAATTAGAGAACTCAGTGGTCTTCGAGGAAATAAGGAGGCGGGGGTGGGTTGATTCATTCATTGATTTACTATAATTGTAAAATAGAAATATCTGAAGAAAAAAAAAAAAAACTCAAAACGATCAGAGAGCAAGAGTTGTTGCTTTTCAGAGAGAAGTGTGAAGAGTGAAAGCTCTGTTCCCCACAGGACAGACAGTTCTACTTCTGTAGTTCCAACAAACCTCACCTGCTATATTTGTGATTTTAGGTTCCCTTTTTCCCAGCCAGGAAGGCATCAAGGGCAGTTAGAGAAAAGAGCCAGATTTCTGAAATGCAGCAACATTTCTCATCACAATCAGACATGTTTTAGTGAATTGCTTTCTGTTTTCTGCACGCATTCCTGCGATGGGGTCAACTGCTTAGATCATTTGGTTTTGTAGTGGGTTTCTGGATTTCAGGAATCCAGGAAGGTCTGGGAAGTGCTCCCATCATCTTCGTTAGAAGTAATTAAGTACAAAATAAAAGTCTCACTTTTTCTTTTCACATTTTGGACTATTGTTGCTGTTGTTAGGTGCCATCGAGTTGTTTCAGACTCATAGCGACCCCATGCACAGCAGAACAAAACACCATCTGATACCGTGCCAGCTCCATGATCCCTGCTATACTTGAGCCCATTGTGGCAGCCACTGTGTCAATCCATCTCGTTGCAGGCCTTCCCCTCTTTTGTCGACCCTCCATCTTACCAACCATGACATCTTTCTCCAGGGAATGGTCCCTTCTGACACCATGACCAAAGGAGGCGAGACGAAGTCTGGCCATTCTCGCTTCCAAGGAGCATTTCGGGTGCACTTCCTCCAGAACAGATCTGTTAGTTCTTTTAGCAGTCCACGGTACTTTCAGCATTCTTCGCTAGCACCACAACTCAAAAGCATCAACTCTTCTTCGGTCTTCCTCATTCATTGTGCAGCTCTCAAATACATACGAGGCGACTGGAAATATCATGGCTTGTGTCAGGTGCACACCTTAGTCCTCAAGGAGACATTTCTTGCTCCTCAGCACTTGAAAGAGTTCCTTCACAGCTGACCTGCCTTGTGCTACACGTTGTCTAATGTCCTGACTGCTGCTTCCATTGGCATTGATTGTAGAACCAAGCAAGGTGAATTCTTTGACAACCTCAATCTTCTCTCCATTTATTGTGATGCTGCTCATTGGTCCAGTTGTGAGGATTTTTGTTTTCTTTATATTGAGACGTAATCCATACTGCAGACTGTATTCTTCAACCTTCACCAGTAAGTGCCTCAAGTCATCCTCACTTTCAGCAAGCAAAGTTGTATCGTCTGCGTATCTCAGATTGTTAATGATTCTTCCTCTAATCCTGATGCCACGTTTTTCTTCATATAATCCAGCTTCTCAGATTATTTGCTCAGCATATAGATTGAATAAGTGTGGGGAAAGGATACAACCCTGACACACTCCTTTCTTGATTTTAAACCATGTAGTGTCCCCTTGTTCCATTCGAACGACAGCCTCCTGGTCAAGGTACAGATCCTTCATGAGTACAATCAAGTGTTTGGGAATTCCCATTCTTCTCAATGTTATCCATAATTTGTCATGATCCACACAATTAAATGCCTTTGCATAGTCAATAAAGCACAAATGGGTGTTTGCTGCTGTTTCTCCTCAATTTGAGTGGTGCCACGTCAGCAAACGGAGGTCTTGAAAGTTTTACCTTATCCATATGAGTGAGGTTGGTTTTACTCTGCTAATGCAGCTCTTGCCCAGTCCTATTTTGAGAGCTTTCTAACCTAAGTGACTCATCTTCCTCCTCTGTATTGGACAATGTTTCCGGACTATTCATAAAGTTGCAGAGTAATATATCAGACAGTGTTTCTCTTCTATTCATAAGGTTTTCCCTGGCCAATTCTTTGAGAAGTGGATTACCTCTTCCTTCTTCCTAGTCTGTCTCAGTCTGCAAACCAGGCTGATACCTGTGCACCATGTGAACCCCACTGGGTTTGAAACACCAGTGGCACAGGCTCAAGACTCACAGCAGCACATCATCACTGTAGGACAAACCTACAGACAAGTTTGTCTCCCTTAGGTGTTGGAAACCTCTCCAACCACCCTTACCTGATGGCTGCCTCCTTGCTCTGACTCGGTCCCCTTGGCCTTTTCTGTCCTTTCCCTGCTTTCCCACCTTGCTGCTTGTAGGGCATGGCCTGGTTTCCCTCTCCTGACCTGGATCCCTGTGGCTGACTCCAGAGTGAGGAGTCATTTTGCACTAAAATTAAAAAAAAAAACAAACTCACTGCTGTCGAGTCAATTCTGACTCATGGCCACCCCCATTGGGGTTCCAAGGCTGTAAATCTTTACAGAAGTAGATATAGCTCCATCTTCCTTCCATGGAGCAGCTGGTGGGTTTGAACCACTGACCTTCTGTATAGCGGCCAGATGCCTTATCCATTACAGCCACGAGAACTCCTTGCCATTTTGGACTATTGATCATCTAATACCAAGCTTGAAACACTAGTTTTCAGATCATTAGTATAAAAATTATAAAATTGTGGGAGGCAATAAAATGTTCCTTTATATAACTAAGCTACAGTTACAGTGCTTTCAGAAAGCATGCATCTCTCTGAAAAGAAATTTACATGAAAACAGTCTCGTTGTTTGAGAACTTATGCAAATACTGCACAAAAGAGTTTGTTAGTGATTTAAAAAAAATTTGATCACTACCTCAAAGATATCCTGAGAAACTTGGTTACTTCTACAGAATTCCATTGCACTTATTTTGTTAAAAATGCATACAACATAGAGTTGTTTAATTATTTTCCCCCCTCAACTCCAAACTTCTTTCCAAGCTTCAAAGTCTTCCATAATGAATGTCCTATAGAGCATCTAGTGCTCTTTGCTTCAAAATTTGCAAGGATCACTCATTACTAGTTAAGAAAATTGAAGATAACAACCACAAAAACTGACATAGCTCCAATTATTTTGAACAATGTAAAATGTTTCTCCCGTGGGTGTAGCTTTTAGGGACCACATGGGGATATGTTCCTCTCAGTGCTCAATCAGCTGAAGATGAAACTCTAAGTGTTGCAGTTCATGTTGATTGCCTCTGAACTCCCTGGTGCTAGGAATCTTGATGTGTCCATTACCGCATGTTCAAACAATGGCTCTCCTGTGCCAGGAATCTGATTTCTGTAGAAAGACATTAAGGGGATAGATGGGGAATAGTGTATCGGGCCAAATATTGTGACACTTCCTTTTGATTTTTACTTTTTTCACATTTGTTTTTGCATTTACTACCTAATGGCTTTCTGGCTTTGGTAACCTCAGTTTCTTTTCTTATTTTCCTCCTAATTCAGTATGGGAGATGATCAAAGTTGGAGTTTCTTCTACTACAGAGGTTGGCATTTCTGCAGGCACAAATGAGCTTGTTTTTCTAGCATCAATCTTGGAACATAAGGAATTCCTCTAATGATCATGACAGACAATAAACTTTGGAATCAGACTCTTTGAGTTCCAGCTCTTCCATTTATCAGCTCTGACACTTTGGATAAGTTATTTTAATCTAAGCCTCAGTTTTCTGTTCTGTAAATAGGGATAATAATAATAATATTAATGATAATGCCTATGTCATCAGGTAAAAAAAAAAGAGCAAACTGTCATTCATGTACTCTCAATATATTTTTGTGTTAATTTATACATATAGCATTTATACATATACCACCACTCTGGTGGTGTAGTGCCTGAGGCATTTGACTGCTAACCAGAAAGTTGGTGGTTCAAACCCACCGGCCACTCTGTGGAAGAAAGACTGGGCAATCTACTTCCACAAAGATTTACCACCTCGGAAACCCAAAGGAGGTTGCTGTGAGTTGGAATTGATTTGATGGCAGTGAGTTTGGTGTTTTCGTTTTATTGTACCAGATATTATCTAAATAGTAAAACACATGAAAATGGAAGTTACATAGTGAGATCACAAAATAAAGAAATATTCTAGTATTTCCTTGCCATCTTGCACAACTCCTGGAGTACATGGTTCCCCTTTGGAAAGTCATAACGCATGTAACATATTTAGCACAGTGCCTGCCACAAAGTGGTACTCAGGACATGTGAGGTATTAATTACCTTCATGCCTAAGGAAGAACCCCACTAGAGGGTCTCCAGACACTTCAACAGTGGAGGACATTCAGTCTCTTTTTGGCTTCTTCATTGACATGACTTTACTATTATGTAAGTAACAGAGAATGACTGAGTTATAAACACAGGGGAATCTCACTGCATGATTTTAGTTAGCATTTTCTTCAGCTAATAGATATATTTGCAGCTATTTTCTACAGGACTTCTGTTCCAAGGAAGATTGGTGGTTTCCCTATTCAGATAGGCATGGAAAATAGCAGAGTCATTGCCTACTTGGGTGACATTGCCTCCTTGGGAAATGAGGAGGTGAATAGGGACAAATTCAAAATGGGAAGAAAATAGATCTCTTTTTCATTTTCTTCCTCAGTCTTTTATTGCAGTCAGTGCTGTCCTTGGCATTACTGCCATGTGCAATATAGAAGACACATTGGTTTTGGATATTATTATTGTGGCATTGAATATAAGTCTAGAAATTTATGTGAGTACTCTTGATATGGATGGTTCTAATTTCACACTCAGTCATTATTTGTGAGCATTGTTATATACTGGGTATCTACTATATGCCAGGAAATGGGCTAGGTACTCTTGCGAATATGACTTTGTCTTCTGAACAAAGAGAAGCAAACAGAGGGAAGTAATAGGAACAAGTGAACTAATGAATCCAAACTCCCACTCAAGAACTGGATTTGCTAGGGAATTTGATGTGAATGTAGTGGTAATTGGCTTCACACTTTTAAATTAGTGATTATTAACTTTCTCCAAGGAAATTCTTTTATTACCTAAAATGCAAAACGTTGAGTAAAAATCATAAAATGAAATATTGAAAAAATAGAGATATTAAGAACAAAATAGTAATTTGCTGCATTCAACTTGACAAAAGTTCAGTCAGTATTTTAATACTATTTTGACTATCCCGGATCCACTGAGTATCTAGGCCCAAAGATTTTCTTTATGTCTAATCTTTTTGTTGGCTTCATTCTCCCTGAGGCATAAATTTTAATGTAGAGAGTGGTGATGTATATGTGTTTGTGTTAGACATATATGTTGTTGTTATGTGCCATCGAGTAGGACCCGACTCATAATGACCTCTCCTTGGGTTTCCAAGGCAGTATCACTACAGAAGCAGATTGTCCAACCTTCCTTCCAATAGACATATATAGTTCCCCAAATATCTGGTTCTCTTATTTTTGTGCACAAACACACAGACAAAAACAAACGCATTGCTGTAGAGTCGGATCTGACTCATAGTCACCCCTCCTTGGGTTTCTGAGTCAGTATCACTATGGAAGTAGATTGCTCAATCTTTCTTCCAAGGAGTGGCTGGTTGGTTTCAACTGCCAGCCTTCTGGTTAGCAGTCAAATTCCTCAGGCACTGCACCACCAGAGAAGACATTTCCTAGCCATCACCATGCCCCCAGTACTTATTTGGTGGAGACTTGTCATGTTCCAGATGTTGTAACTTCCTTCAACCTGGGTCCTTGAGTAACTATGTGGAGCTTCAGTCTGGGTCCCTGAGTAACTTTGTGGAGGGGAGCCTGTCACATCCCATGTGATGAACATGCAGTAGAATGAAAAATAAACCTTTGTTTTATTAACATTGGGATTTTAGGATTAATTTGTTACCTCAGATAACCCATTCTATCCTGACAGGTTTTCATGTTTTTGTTTTCCCTGGAAGAAGTTGGGTTATTTAGATTTTTCTCCAAAGGTGTCCTACTTTGAGATCTTATGAGAAAATTCCAAAGTTTGAAGCCATCAAGGGACTGAAGTGAGAGCAACTTATGAAAACATCAAAGGAAAGGACAATACATGTCTTCATATCCAAGTTTGCATCATATAGTATCAAGTGTTAGTTCCACATGGTGATTCTTCAAGGAATCTAGAGAATTTGAATTGTAACAAGACTTTTCCTTTATTAATGAATGAGGAAGATTGGCCATTTATAGTGAGAAATAAAGAGTGACTTTTCAAGATGAGGTTTTTAATGAATTTAAGAAAGTATGAATTTGCCCCATGGAAATCTCTAGAAATCATGAGGTCCAAAAGTTGTTGTTGTTCTTATGTGCCATTGAGTTGGACCTGACTCACAGTAACCCCTCCTTGGGTTTCGGAGGCGGTATCACTATGGAAGTAGATTGCCCCATCTTCCTTCGAGGAGCGGCTGGTGGGTTTGAACCACCAGCCTTCTGGTTAGCAGTCAAGTGCCTGAGGCATTATGCTACCAGAGCTCCTGAGGTCCAAAAGAGTGAACTACAAATGGAAATGGGCAGATTTTGTCAACACAGGGAAGTCTTGAGGGAAAAATAACATTTTTGACAAAAGAAAAACCTCTCATTAAGAATATAATCAAAAACTTAGTAACATTTTTCTTCATAGAGCTAATATGCCCTTATACAAAGTGAAATAATTTTCTTAAATCTGTTAAGAGACCTCATAGAATAAAAACCCCTATAAGTAGAGTGGGTGTAATGAATATTCTGAGTTTGAGAGATGGTGATATTTCTGAGCCCCCTAAAAGCCTGGTACCTATACCTATGGTGGCCTGGTAGGATCCCAGACCAACTTGTTGATCTGTGGGGCTCCTTTAAGTGTATTTTTAAGGCTGTTTTATCCCTAATCTTAAACATTTGACCTATCAGTCTGATATTCCTTAAGATTATTAGATTAGATGATTAGTTATTAAATATACTGTCTCTAGTAAATAGGTAATTGCATAACGCAATGACCCTCAGCTTTTCCAGGCCATGTTCCCATGACATTTAGAATTAGAGCACTGAATCTTTTTGTACTAGAATGCTTAACCCTTTCTGTAGGTTGAAGAATGTATAGCATTTCCCCTGGATCTCATATTCAAGCTGAGTGAAGGGCAGTGAAAATGTTGAGTAGCCCATGTTTTTGAGAGGTCAAGAACTCAAAGACCATAGAATTTCTATCATAATTACACACTCATGAAAAGAGTGAATACTACATAAACTAATATTTTCCCTGTAGTGAGCTGAGTGTGATAAATACATTTTAGGTATTCATTAGGCTTTAAGTTGGATGTTTGAGAAGGTCTTACAGTGCTGTTTTGCAACAAAAAGCACATGAATATAGAAGTTTTAGGTGTCTATATAGCTTTTAGCCAAATCTGCTTGATGTAAAGGAGAGAGGAGAAAAAAATATATGGGGTGGGGGACAAGATCTAGCAGGTTTTTGTGCTTTAATATTTGCCAAGCACTGTGCTAGGCACTTCAAATACACAGACTCATTAGTCGTCATCTAAATGGAAATAAGTTTGTAGTTTTAGACCTCATTTTGCATTTAAGGAAACTGAGACTCAGAGAAGTTAAATTTGCACAAGATGAAAGAGCTAGGGTAGGTGAAGTGGGATTTGAATTTCGGTCTGTTTGATTTCAAAGTCCTTGCTCTCTCCTATGACACACACTGTCTTCCTTTTATTAAGTGCCTACTCTGTGTGGATGTGGAGTCCCTAGGAGGTGCAACACATTTGGCTTGCCAATCAAAAGATTGATGGTTTGAGTCTACCCAGAGGCACCATAGAAGAAAGGCCTAATGATCTGCTTCCCAAAAATCAGCTATTGAAAACTCTATGTCACACAGCTCTACTGACACACATATGATCATCATGAATCAAAGTTGACTCAGTGGCAGCTGGTTTGCTTCATATGTACATGTATCATAACTCATTTTGGTGAAAGGGGGGGAAGACGATCAGGGAAATCTAGGTTCTAATTATCCATCTGATGATTTTTTAATTGAATGCCTACTATGTTCCCAGCAGCACACAGTAAAGAATGTGAAAAATGTATTGAGATATAATGATTGACTATCACATTAGAGCTTGTAATCTGTTTTGGTTATTTAGTGCCACTCTAACAGAAATACCACTGGTGGATGACTTTAACAAACAGGGATTTATTCTCTTGCAGTTTAGGAGTCTAGAAGTCCAAGTTCAAAATGCAAGCTCCAGGGGCTAGGTGAAAGCCCCTCGACCTTAGGCTTCAGCTCTGCCTCTTGCTCCCAGCCCACTGGAGCTGGAGGCATCTCTTCACTCAGGCAGTTGCTGGCTGCTGAGGCTAACAAACCCAAGGTTGACAAATAAAATGTTACAGTCCCCAAATTACCAAACAACACTGAAGGCCACTAGTTCAAGTTCAGAGATAGTCCCAAGATTGGCAGGAAACATGACAGACTGCTAAATGAAGACTCAGCTACATAGTGTCCTGTTGTTGTTGTTGTTGCTATGTGCCATCAAGTCAGACCTGACTCATAGTGACCCCTCCTTGGGTTTCCGAGGCATAATCACTATGGAAGTAGATTGCCCCATCTTCCTTCTGAGGAGTGGCTGGTGGGTTTGAACCGCCAGCCTTCTGGTTAGCAGTCAAGTGCCTTAGCCACTATGCTACCAAAAAAAGCTTCAGACCATTTCCAAAGCTTCTTCTTATATACTGGAAACAGACCACATCCCTAAAGCAGCTACTTAGCTGCTCCAGTGGTTTCCACCATAGAGTTGATTACCAGTCTCATCATGGGGAATAACTACCTTCAACTGCCCAGCCACTCAAAATCAGGTTGAGCCAAGTTGACACACAACTACCACATAATCTAGTTGAGAAGACATAAAATAATTACTAAACTGGGCTTTATGAATGGTAATCTAAAAGTCCAGTGAGGCAGAGGTAAGCATGGTGTGTCAACAATGACTGAATCTTGAGGAAATATGATCTTGTAAAATAGGCAGGATTTGGACAGAAGGGGCATTTCAGATATGAAGTAGAGGACAATCTGAACTAAAATATGAAATGTAGTTTGCAGGGAGGCGACGGGCCCAGCTAGGTAAGAGGAGAGGAGGACTGCATGGATTGTTTTGTCTCCAACCTCTCTCTGGATTGGTCCTCTCCTCTGGTCCTCCATATCATCCTGTGCTCCTCTTTGATTGCATTTACTATAGTGAGGTAATTAACCACATGTAATGCATACATGTCCATTTTCTCCTGTGAATTCCTTGAGAAGAAAGACTACATTTATTTATCTTTTTATTCCCTGTGCTTAATGCAGACATAGTGCCCATTTGATGCTCAATAAATGCATGTGAAATGGATAGATGGAAAGACAAATGGTGGATGACAGGCTGAATAATAAATACTAGACTTAGGGAATAAAAAAAGAAGATTGTCACAAAAGCAAGAAAAAAGTTGTACAAGATAGGACAGTAAAAAGTTGTAAACAAAAATGACAGTATTTACAAATAAATTAGAAAGGTAAGAGACTAGAACAACTAAGGTAATGAAAGCATTCTGTTGTTGTTAGGTGCTGTTGAGTCAGTTATGACTTAAAGCACCCTTATGTGTAACAGAATGAAACACTGCCCAGTCCTGTGCCATCCTAACAATCATTACAAGGCTTGAGCCCACCATTGCAGGGATTATGCCAATCCACCTTGTTGAAGGTCTTCCTTTTTTTGCTGACCCTCTACTTTATCAAACATGATAACCTTCTTCAGTGACTGGTCTCTTCTGACAACATAACCAAAGTATGAGAGACAAAGTCTGGCCATTCTTGCTTCTAAGGAGCATCCTAGCTGCCCTTCCTCCAAGGCAGTTTTGTTCATTCTTCTAGCAGTCCACGGTACATTAAATATACTCCACCAACACCATAACACAATAATACATCAATTCTTCTGCACTCTTTCTTATTCATTGTCCAGCTCTCACATTCATGGTCCAGCAAAATTGAGAATTAAGAAGAATGAAGAATGAGACAGAGAGCAAGGAGAAACAACAGATTTTGATTAGAAGTTTGATGCAAGGGAGAGGGAAAATGGAGGTCCTATAGAAAGAAATGTAGGATTTAGGGAAGAGGATTCAGGGATTTAGGCAACAATGAGTTCGATTTTAGAGAAGTTGGAGATTTTTTAATAGACTTAAATATTTAAGTTGAGTGTTAAGTGATAAAAGGGACATTCAGAGTAACTTTAGATATTTGGAAATACATATGAAAAGAAACTGAGTGTGAGTGTGGGTGGCTGGATAGGCTCAAACTTTCACAAGTTAGAGACAGATTTCAGGTGTGTCTGGGGGTAAATGTTTACTTTGTAAGCTCCTAGAGCTGATAAATTCTGCCTGGAAGTCAAAGGAAATGTTGGCGGTGTGAAATGATCTGGTTGATTTAATTGACCAGGAGATCTCCTAACGTGTTGGTGTGTGATTCAATCTCTAATCAAAATTAAATTAATTTTTAAAGCCTCTTGACTGATGGTGAATGATTCACAGATAAAATGATCCTGATGGGCTACCAGGGCATCACATTCTTAACCTGGAGGACTTTGCCATCTTCCCCTGCATTGGG
Organism: Orycteropus afer afer; assembly: GCF_000298275.1. NCBI lineage: Eukaryota > Metazoa > Chordata > Mammalia > Tubulidentata > Orycteropodidae > Orycteropus > Orycteropus afer. Next base: position 5,348,185 of record NW_006921739.1, read on the forward strand.
GAAGAGCATCAAAGATTAGAGCTGGAGCAGAAAGGAAGATACACACACACACACACACACTCACATTTCTAGTCATTCTGGATGATCTTACACTACCAGTGGATTCTGCACATTCAACACACAGCCAAAGCTATGTATAATGTTCCAATCATAGTACAACATATCACACCCACTTACAGACAAGGAACACAAACCACAGGATGACTGACTCTCCCAAAGTCATGAGCCAAGCCCAAACCATGACTCAGAATTCTGGACATCATTCATTTCTCCTGGACACGAAGGCATTCCTTTTTTGAACTTAAAACAGACCCCAAAATAAAACTCCTCAACCCCAAACACCACCAAATATGTTCTGGAGAGAGAACTCTGGATTCCATAGGAGATGTTTGCAGATATTTATGGTAAATTTCCAAAAATAAAAGCATAAACATTCTCCCTCTCATTTATGTGTTTTGATAGCTACAGGACCAAAAAAGAAATACAAGTCATCTTGGGAGTACCAAATGCACAAAGAGTGGATTATGCCCATTTTAATAAACATCATGGAGCATAGTGAGCTCAGAATCCTACAGAGTCCACTTGGCGTATTTATAAAGCTCAGACCCACAATGCTGCCATCAGGATGGTTTAAGGCGTAGGGAACAGGTTGCCCTACTGATAAATAACATAATTAGGCATAATGTCCTAAGTGAACCTATTACTTTTGGCTTTTAACAGTGTGCAAGCCTCGGCTTCCACAATAACCACCTAATCTTTTGTGGGAGCCATCCCAAGCTTCACTTGAACATAGGCATTGCTAGTCCACCAGCAGATAAAACTCAGAATGGTTTTATTTATATTGTCCTTGTTAGTCATGCAGTGTGAGTGCAAACAAAACATTATTCTTATCTCCTCAGAAACTTTAATTCATTAGGGATTAAAAACTAGGACAGGAAAAATGTCCAGGCACCCAGAGGAGGTTCTTCTTAGCCCAGCACACCCGGAGAAGGTGGTTTGTGGGGACAACTCTTATCGACAACAGCACCACAACATTTGCTGAATTGCTGTACAATTTTGCTTTTAATAAATAGTTTACTCATGTATGGATTATCCTGCTGTAATTAAATAAGATAATGTAGTCAATAATCTTCTCAAAAGAACCCTGTTGAAACTTGCTGAACTCAGATTCTTGCCAGATCCCATTTTTACTTCCTGTTCTCTGCCTTCTCCCTTGTCACACTTGTTTTTAGAGGAGGTTGCCTCTTGTCCAGGCTCGTGTTGTTGTGGTCGAGAGCTCTTAGGAGGAGGCATGGTTGATCCTAGTACTGGTCAAGGCCTTGGGATTGAGTGAATTCTATTAGGAACAGGGACAGACCTCACCACTTTCTTGCCATCTGAAGGTCAAGGAACTTAAGAACAGCAAACCTGGACTGTTCTATCAAAAAGTCATGCCAACTATGGTTCTGGGATGTGTGAGGCCGAGATTTACTTTTAAAAGGCATTTTCTCCTTTTCCATTAGCAGTAGGATAGGAGGAAGCCTGGAGATTTGGAGAATTAGAAACAAAGAGTCCCCTCTGGGTTTTCACAGTCCCAATTGGAAGGATGGCAGACGAGGTTTTACCTAACTGACCTGGGCCTGTAGGTTAAGTGCCACTGGGGTTTGTCTGAACTTGTAGCACACAATAAATCAAAAAATCAACTTATTTGCTTGGCATTGCATAGGTCAACTTGTTACTTGATTAAATATTTTACTTATATAGGTCAGCCTCATGCTATAGAAAGAATGTGTATTAAAAATAATAAACAGAATTTTGGAAATAGGTTGCATCTAAAATAAATAAGATTACCAAAGCAGTAGCACATTTTAGGATTAGAGGGGAACATCAGTCATCATTTGGTGCAAACTTTGCTCCCTCCTAGGTGGGTATGAAAGAGTTAAATAATAAAATATCAACAAGGTAAGTAGTAAAAGTTTTAATCCCAGCTGCTACCCCTGGGGGTGAAAGGAAGAGATATTTGATAGTCCAAAGCAGAAAGTAAATACAGAAATTACTTCTATGTAATTGGGGAGATTATTTCAAGTAGATGGTGATTTGGAAATGGCTGGCTTCTTTTTCAAACCAGGGTGACTTGTAAATCTTCCATCATGGCCTCAAGGTGCTGCAGAGAGAAGGAGCAATTCTGGAGTTTATACAAGGGCAGCTGCAACTGGTATAATTTTATAAAGTCAAAGCTAAACACCTTTAATACTCGCCTTACTCAGATCTGTTGTTGTTGTTAGGTGCTATGAGTCGGTTCCAACCGTTACAAACCTATGTGCAATAGAATGAAACACTGCCTGGTCCGGTGCCGTCCTAACAATTGCTGCTCTGCTTGAGCCCATTGTTGCAGCCACTGTGTCAATCCATCTCGTTGAAGGTCTTCCTCTTTTTCACTGATCCTCTATTTTGCCAAGTGTAACGTCCTTCAGGAACTGGTCCCTCCTGATAAAATGTCCAAAGTACCAGATCTAGGCATTAGTTAACAGGAACAGAAATAGAGAGATATAAAAATGTGGTCGACATAAACATACCACCTAAAAAATCTGAACTGTGAGCACTTACAGGTAAGAAAGCAGAAAACTTTGTAATTAATACAATAGCCCTTAATCAAGGAAGTGACCAGTTTGGTTTGAAGTGGTGTGGAAAGGCATTGGAGAGGACCTGTGTGAGACACATAAAAGAAACATATTTTTTTCATATAATGAACAATTTTTTTCTAGTAACTTTTATTTTTCCCTCCTATTGCATCCTCTTGGTGCCAATATGAGTACCCCAATCCTGCTTCCATGTAGCAGTCTTTCTAATATGTGTCTTCTCTTCTGAAGCATGTGGGTACTAGAATCAGAGAAACCTTGTTGGAAATCTTGGGTACCCCTGTTCTATTTCCTCTCTGAGTAAATTTCCTGGTTTCTCTCAACCTCTGTTTTCTTACTTGTGAGATGGAGATAATAAAAGTACTTGCAAATAAAAGTACTAAGCAAAATATTTTGAGAATTAAATGAGAAAATGCATGTAAAGTACTTGGCACTTACTTCTTCTTATGATTATGATGATAATCACACATAATAAATTATTTCTCATGTGACTTGATGTTTAGCCTACTCACCATTCTGCATGCAGAATACAGAACTGAACAAAATGCTCCAGAAATGGCTTGACTGGAGTCCTTGGGTGGTGCAAATTATTAAGGATTTCAGCCTCTAACAGAAGGGTTGAAAGTTGGAGTTGGTCCAAAGCTGATTGGAAGGAAGTTCTGGCAATCTACTTCTAAAAAATCAGCCATGAAACACAGTTCTAAAAACCCATGGAGCACACTTCTACTCTGACACACATGGAGTTACCGTGAGTCAGATTGAACAGCAACAGGTTATATCCTGATCAGAGCAAAACAAACTATCATTCTGCCTGCCCCACCCCTCATTGTAAGTTCTATACTTCCATGGGTGAAGCATTCAAGTATTACTGGCTACGTCAATCAAACTGCTTGATAAAATCTCTCTTCCTCAGCTGTACTTTTGTATTTAGTTTTATACCTTGTGTTGAACCTTACATGTATCCCTGTTATATGATATCCTTTTAGTGTCAACTCTTCTTTCTAATTGTGCAATCCATTTGCTCATTCATTATAGAAATTTTTTATATGTTTATTGCGTGTATGTCAGTTTGTTGTACTGTGGTGGCTAGCATGTGGCTGTGATGCTGCAAGCTATGCCACTGGTATTTTAGACACAAGCAGGGTCACCCATGACAGGTTTCAGTGGAACTTCCAGACTAAGCCAGACTATGAAGAAGGACAGGGCTAGGTCCACTTCTGAAAATAATTGGCACTGAAAACCTTACAAATAGCAGGGAAACACTGTATGATACAGTGCTGGAAGATGAGCCTCTCAGGTTGGAAGTTACTAAAAACACCACTGGGGAAGATGTGCTTCCTCAAGGTAATCACCTTACTGACATAGATGGAATAAAGCTTTTGGGACCTTTGTTTGCTAATATGACATGAGTCAAAATGAGAAGAGATAGCTGCAAACATCTGTCAATAATCAGAACATTGAATGTACAGAGTACAAATCTAGGAAAATTGGAAGTTGTCAAAATGAAATAGAATGCATAAAGATCGATATTTTAGGCACTAGTGAGCTGAAATGGATGGGTATTGGCCGTTTTGATTCAGACAATCATATGATCTACTAGACTGGGAATGAGAAATGAAAGAGGGAAGGCATCACATTCACCATCAATAAGAACATTTCAAGATCTGTCCTGAAGTACCGTGCTGTCAGTGATGGATACATCTTTCAGGAAGACTTGTTACTCTGGTAGTGTAGTGCCTAAGGCACTTGACTGCTAACCAGAAGGCTGATGGTTCAAACCCACCAGCCACTCCTCAGAAGGAAGATTGGACAATCTACTTCTGTAGTGATCCTGTCTCGGAAACCCAAGGAGGGGTCGCTATGAGTCAGGTCCGACTCGAGGGCAAATAACAACAACAACAACAACAAGTTACTATTACTATTATTCAAATTTACACACCAACTACTAAAGCCAGAGATGAAGAAATTGAAGATTTTTACCAACTTCTGCAGTCTGAAATTGACTGAACATGTAATCAAGAGGTATTGATAATTATTGGTGATTGGAATGTGAAAGTTGGAAACAAAGAAGAATCATCAGTTTTGGAAAATATGTCCTTGGTGATAGAAATGAAACTAGAGATCACATGATAGAATTTTGCATGACCAATGACTTATTTATTGCAAATACCTTTTTTAAACAACATAAACTCTGACTATAAATGCAGACCTTACCATATGGAATACACAGGAATCAATTTGATTATATCTGTGGAAAGAGATGATGGAGAAACTCAATGTCTTCAGTCAGAACAAGGCCACGGGATGACTATGGAACAAACCATCTATTGCTCATATGCAAGTTTAAGTTGAAGCTGAAGAAAATGAAAATAAATCCAAGAGAGCCAAAACATGACCTTGATTATATCCCACCTGAATTTAAAGACCATCTGAAGAATATATTTGATACATTGAAAACCAGATGAGTTGTGGGATGACATCAAAGCCATTATATATGAAGAAAGCAAAAGATTGTTAAAAAGACCAGGAAAAGAAGGAAAGGCCAAACTGTGTGTCAGAATAGACTCTGAAATATACACCTTAATGGAGAGTAGCCAATGTGAACTGGAGACATGATGAAGTAAAAAAGATGAACAGAAGATTTCAAAAGGAAACTTGAGAGGACAAAATAAAGTATTATAATGAAATGTGTGAAGACCTGAAGTTGAAAAAACAAAGGTAAATAACACACTCAGCATTTCTCAAGCTGAAATATCTGAAGAAAATATTCAGTCGTCAAGTTGCAATATTGAAAGATTCTATGGATAAAATATTGAATGATGCAGGAAGGATAAAAGGAAGATGGAAGGAATAGACCTAGTAACTGTACCGAACAGAATTCATTGATGTTCAACCATCTCAGGAGGTATCATATGATAAAGAATCAATGGTATTAAAGGGAGAAGTCCAAGCTACATTGAAGGAACTAGTGAAAAACAAAGCTTTAGGAACTGACAGAATACCTACTGAGATGCTTCAACAAGTGTATGCAGTTCTGGCAGTGCTCACTTGCTTATGCCAAGAAATTTGGAAGAGAGGTACCTGGCCAACTGACTGGACGATATCCATATTTGAGCCCATTCTAGAAAGGTGATCCAAAAGAATGCAGAAATAATAAAAAAAGTATCATCAATATCACACACGAGTAAGATTTTGCTGAAGATACTTCAAAAATGGTTGCAGGGGTCCATCAACAGGGAACTGCCAGAAATTCAAACCAAATTCAGAAGAGGATGTGGAATGAGGGATATCATTGCTGATGTCAGATGCATCTTGGATGAAAGCAGCGAATACCAGAAAGATGTTTACCTGTGTTTTATTGACTATGCAAAGGTATTTGACTGTGTGGATCCTAACAAATTATGGATAAGATGGCAAAGAATAGGAATTTAAGAATACTTAATTGTGCTCCTGAGGAACCTGTACATTCACCAACAGAATAAGGAGATACTACATGGTTTAAAATCTAGAAAGGTGTGTGCCAGAGGTGTATCCTTTCACTGTACTTATTCAATCTGTATGCTGAACAAATACCTGAGCAGCTGGAGTATATGGAGAAGAATGTGGCAACAGCTTTGGGGGAAGACTCATTAACAACCTGTGATAGGCAGATGACACAACCTTGCTTGCTAGAAGTGAAGAAAACTACAGCCTTCAGTATGGATTACATCTCAACAGAAAACAAAAATCCTCACAACTGGAAAAATAAGCAACATCATGATAAATGGAGAAAAGATTTAAGTTGTCAGGGATTTCATTGTACTTGGATCCACAATTAACACTCATGGAAGCAGCAGTCAAGAAATTAGATGACATATTGCACTGGGGAAATCTGCTGCAAAAGACCTCTTTTAAGTGTTAAAGAGCAAAGATGTCATTTTGAGGACTAAGGTGCACCTAACTCAAGCCATGTGAGAGCTGGACAATGAATTAGGAAGATCACAGAAGAATTGATGGTGAAGAATAGTGAATGCACCATGGATAGCTAGAAGAATGAACAAATCTTTCTTGGAGGAAGAACAGCTGGAATGCCCCTTAGAAGCAAGAATAGCCAGAATTTATCTCTCATACTTTGTTCATTTTGTCAGAAGGAACCAGTCCCTGGAGAAGGGTATCAAGCTGAGTAAAGTAGTTGTTGTTGTTGTTGTTGTTATGTGCTGTCGAGTCGGACCCGATTCATAGTGACCCCTCCTTGGGTTTCTGAGGCAGTATCACTACAGAAGTAGATTGCCCCATCTTCCTTCCGAGGAGTGGCTGGTGGGTTTGAACCATCAGCCTTCTGGTTAGCAGTGAAGTGGCCTTAGCCACTATGCTACCAGAGCTCCCAAGTAAAGTAGAGGATCAATGAAAAAGGGGAAGACCCTCAGTGAGATGTATTGACACAGTGGCTCTGATGATGTGATGATGGGCTCAAGCATGGCAACAGTAGTGAGGATGGCACATACAGGTTGGTCTGTTGTACATGAGGCTGCTATGTGTCAAAACTAACCTGATGGCATAACAACAAAAAAAACCATCATGAGCCAGGTGCAGTTCCAGTTATTTGCCATTTTCTTAGTTTTTTTTTTTAAATTTATTTCATTGGAGTTTCAATAGAGCATACTCTCTGTTTTGGTTACCTAGTGCTGCTCTGACAGGAATATACCACAAATAAGATGGCTTTAACAAACAGGAGTTTATTCTTTTACAGTTGGAGGCTGGAAGTCCGAGTTCAAAGTGCCAGGTTCTAGGGACTGGGTGAAAGCCCCTTGACCTTGGGCTTCAGCTCTGCATCTTGCTCCTGGCCCACTGAAGCTAGAGGCATCTCTTCACTCAGATAGCTGCTGGCTGCTGAGGCTGACAAACCCAAGGTCAAGTGAGAAGGTATGGTCCCGATATTACCAAACCACACAGCAGACCATTGACTGAAGTCCAATGAAAGTCCCAAGATCAGCAGAGCACGGCAGGCTGCAAACAACAATTCAGCTACATGCAGGGTTCAAGCGTGCCATCAGCCAGAGACCATTCCCAAAGTTGTTTCTTATATACGGGAAGGAGACCACATCCCTAAAGCAGCTACTCAGCTGCTCCAATAGATTCCACCATGGAGTTAATTACCAACCTTACCATGGGGAATAACTATATCTAGCTGCCCAGCCAGTCAACCAGGCCCAGACAAGTTGACAGATGAACTTAATGACCACACTTTCTCTGACAAATTGTTGTGTAAAGTGGTGGATAATATAGGGCTGCATCTGTATGTCTGCATCTGTCAGTTCTACCCCATGTGAGTCTGGGTTGAGGTTAGAGTCTGATGCCTTAGCATTTAGCTGATGCCCTGGTTGGCATAAATGATTGTGCTCGACTACTAACCTAAAGGTTGATAGTTCAAGCTCCCCCACCAGAGCTGTGTGAAGAAGGTCTGGTGGTCTGCTTCCATAGAGATTACCACCAAGAGAACCCTATGGGGCACTGCTGCTCTGTAACACATGGGGCAGCATGAGTAGAACTGACTCAAAAGCAAGGGGATGGATTTTTTTTTTGGTTAAGAATGTCTTTAGAAATTTCACAAGGCTAACCGGCACGTAGGGCACTATAGTTTAATCATGAACTCATCTAATTGTGGTATCATTTTATTTTTCAATTTGACAGCAGAAGTCTTTGAGACCTTAGAATTCTTGTTCACTTCAAGATCCACTATATCTGTCTAGCTACTTAATTCAATATTCTTATCAAAATAAGAAAATTAATTTGATATGATTTTTTTTCCTAAGTGAAATTAGGCTGGCTTGTGTTCAAAGGACTCAGAGGACATCCTTTTGTAACTCATTCTGGGATTTTGAAAAATTTAAATACAAACAGGACATAGTGCCTGAAGCGTGACAACTGTCCATTTCTATTATAGATGCTCATCCTCACCACGTGTAGCATGGTGAGAGCGTTGTGAAGTTTAAGCTGGGTGGAAAAAGTCTATCTTAGAGCTCTGCCATTACCTGTATTGTAGAGCATTTGCTTTATATTTTACTTGGCTATTTCATTTCTCCCCTACTGGGCTCTGCATGGTAAGGCACACGGTTTTACTCATCTTGTTTAACTCTTATCACAGTGCATGACACATTATAGTGATCCATAATTACTTTTTAAGTTAAAAGACTGAAGGTTTATTTATTTATTTATCTGTTTATTTATTTTTATATAAATCTAATGCCTAACCTATAAAATTAAGGAACAAGAGTACCATACCCTTTCAGACTAGGAGTATGGCAAATGGAGAAGATGGCTGTAGGTCTTAGGGCATCCCTAAAAAATTTTAGGGTTGCTTAGGAGAGATGCTCCCTTAAACCCTACAAAATCCTCCAATGATTCAAAACAGAGTCTAATGAATGAGAAGTGGTAAAATGATTTTCTCAAAATATTGCAAAGTTAGTGATCTTTTTACATTTTTTTCCATTGTTATTATGAAGGTTTTATAATTGTAGGGGGAGATTTGTTTGTTAAAACATCACTGTCCCATCCGATCTTCACAAGAATCTACCCTTTTCTTAAAATTGTTCAGGATAAGAGATTTCTGGTAGCATAATGCCTAAAGCACTTGACTACTAACCAGAAGGCTGGCGGTTCAAACCCACCAGCCACTCCTCAGAAGGAAAGTTGGGCAATCTACTTCCGTAGTGACACCGCCTTGGCAACCCAAGTAGGGGTCGCTATGAGTCAGGGCCAACTTGACGGCACATAACAACAACAACAACAAAAGGTAAACATTATCTCTTTGTATTTCTAACCTTAATGGCTAGCTCAGTGCTGAGCAGACAGGGGAACTAAGTAAATGTGTGTTGAATGAATAAATAATATTTGGAAAAGTGCTTTGTGGACTTTGAAGCCCTATACAAATGAAGATATAGTGATGATGACTGTGCATGAGGCTCAGAAATTAAAATAGCACTCTTGAGTTACATACTTCATTTATAGATAGTATGAGTATTATTGGCATATGTGTGTGTGTGTGTGTGTGTGTATTTATTTATTTATGCCAGACCATTTGCCATTGAGTCGATTCTGACTCGTGGTGACCCTCTGTGTGCAGAATAGAACTGCTCTAAAGGATTTTCAAGGTTGTGACCTTTCAGAAATATATCACCAGGCCTTTATTCTGAGGTGCCTCTAGACGGGTTCAAAACACCAATATTTTGGCTAATAGTTGAGCACTTAACCATTTGTGCCATGTAAGGACTCCATATATATGTTGTTGCTGTTGTTGTGTGCTGTTGAGTCAAACTCGACTCATAGTGACCCTCCTTGGGTTTCTGAGGCAGTATCATTACAGAAGTAGATTGCCCAACCTTCCCTCTGAGGAGTGGCTGGTGGGTTGGAACCTCCAGCCTCTGATTAGCAGTCAAGTGCCTTAGGCACTACACTACCAGAGATAGTGGCTGCATTTTTTCTTAAATAGGAAAAACAGTGAAACTCTACACTACTTTTTAAAATTTAAATCAAAATAGGCTTTCCCATTTTTAATTACTGTTTGCTTCATTTGCTTTCCTGAATTTTGTTGGCAAACATACATCCACAGTCTTAATACTTAGTTAGCCCATCCTTTCCCATCTCACCATCTTTTGTTAGGCATGCAATCTTGACTTAGCTTTTCCAACTATTAAAATGCTTTCAAGGAAGAATTTTATAAAATCAGTTTCTTTGGAAGCACTTGAACCAGAAGTCAGATGGCATGATATAAACCAATAGTTCTTCAATGAAGAAATGAAAAGCCTCAATAATGACAAATAAGGAATCTAACCTATTGACATCAATTTGGTTACTCTGTATTGATTCTTACAAAGACATCATGAAAGAAAGCACCATATATACTGTACTGATCAGATCACAAGTATACTTCTTAGCAAAGACAGACATAGTGTGGCAATACAAATGCTTGCCTTAAAGTGTTACCTGATTCAAGTGTTTTCTTGGTGTAGTTAGTCTGGCAGGCAGTGGAGAACCCACAGACTGCAGTCTGTGATTGACTGGGCATGATTTAGAGATGTAGCAGGTGAGTCAAGCATGCTAAGACCAGGTGATAACGACTTGAAAAAACTAGTGCTGCTACTTACTCAATGGCAGTGATTAATTTGTTAAAGAAGATATAAAAACTCCACTGCACCCACAAATTTTTCAGTTTCTTACTTAGGGCTTCAGGGTGTTTAGAGATATATTCCAGCTTTGCTTTTTGGCTGTTTTACTCATTGTCATGTGAACAAGCAGATGTGGTCGTGGATTGGTGTATTGGTTGAAGCTTCACAGACTCTCTGTTCAGTCTGACCTAAGTCTGCCAGGAGTCCTCTCCTGATAAGTCAATGCAGTTCTACATATGCCAACTTCCAGTCACCTCAGCTCGAGGAAATTGACAACTGTCACACACTAGCTGTCATCCTTCTGGGCAATTGGCAAATCCAGAATTCCAAGCTAGAAGGGGTCTAGGGTGGCAATTGGGAGGGGAGGAAGGATCATGGGTCTTGTCTTGAAGCTGCTTTATACAACAAACACCAAGTTTTTACTTAGCTTGTATGCTTATTTTGGCATACCTTGGAGATAGAAAGGTAGAGATTATTGAGAGGAATTCTAAGGAAACTCAAGTCACCTCTGGGTACTGCCCATAGCTTCTAGGTTTCTAAACACAGCAAAGTCTCCTACTGATATATTGTGCATGGGATGTTTCTTCTGAGGGTCAGAACTTCAAGACTGTCTTTCAAAATGATATTCTGAATCAGAGTATCAGGAGTAAGGGTAAGGAGGAAGCCAGAATCTGCATTTTCAGTAAGCACCTTGGGTGGAGCTAAAAAACAAACCAAACCCACTGTCTTTGAGTACATTCCAATTCACAGCGACCCTCATTGGGTTTCCAAGGCAGTAAATCTTTACAGAAATAGATTGCATCTTCTTTCCATGGACTGTCTGGTGGGTTTGAACCACCAACCTCCTAGTTAGTACTCAAATACCTTAGGCACTGTTTCACCAGAGATCCTTTGGATGGAACTAACAACAACAACAACAACAAAAAACCCACTGCGGTTGAGTCGGATCCAACTCACAGCGACCCCTCCTTGGGTTTCCGAGGCAGTATCACTATGGAAATAGATTGCCCAACCTTCCCTCCGAGGAGTGTCTGGTGGGTTTGAACTGCCAACCTTCTGGTTAGCAGTCAAATCTCTTAGGCTCTATGCTACCAGAGTTCCTTGGATGGAACTAGTGGGTTATAAAGTGTAGAAACACCTTTTATGAAAAGAACCTGAAGGCCACATCATTCTTTTTTAAAATTTTTATTATGATTTGAATGAAAGTTTATAGAGCAAATTCATTTTCCATACAGTGGTTTATACACATTTCGTCTCATGACATTGACTGCAATTCCCCACAATGTAACAGCTCTCTTGCCACTTCCTCCCTGTAGTTTCCTCTTCCCTGTGTCCTTCCTTCCCACTCACCCCCACCCCCTTGAGCTGTCTCCCTGTGCAAACACTTCTCCTGTGATTGATCGCTCTAAAGAATATATCTACCTGATGTAAATGTTCACTCATATGTCTATCTATTGTTTGGCTAGAAGTCACAGGAGGAGTTTAATTCCAGACCTGAAGGGTAACTAGAGGCCATAGTCTCAGAGGTCTCACCAGGCTCTATCAGACCAGCAAAACTGGTCTTTTTTTTTTTTTTAAATGATTTTGAGTTTTGTTTCACATTGTTCTCCCACTCTATTCAGGATCTCATATATGGATCTGTGAGTGGTTGACAGCAGTAACTGGTACCATCTAGTTCTTCTGGTCTTGTGGGCACATGGGCTGAGGACCACAGGGTCTACTAGTCCCTTGAACTAATGGCTTCCATCCATCTTTGGTTTTCTTCATTCGTCTCAGCTCTGGATGAGGAGAGATCCATCATTGCATCTAGATGGCCACTTGCAAGCTTTTAAGACCCCAGTTGCTATTCACCAAAGTAGGATGTAGAATAATGTTTCTGTGTAGTATGTTACACCAATTGAGCTTGATGTCCCCTGCAACCATGGTCCCAAGCTGGGAGATCCAACTACTCCCTCCCTCAGGGTAGCTGGCTATGGTCAAGAAGCCACCACAACCTTGCCCTTTGTCAGCTCTACTATACACGTGGACATTCTCACAGCACATACAAACATACATGTGGAACTATCATCTGCCAACCCTATACATGGTCATGAGCACACTCCCCCCTGCCTAGACATACCTGATAGTCCAGCGTGTCCACCCATCTATCCAACTGTAGATCAATGCTTGCCATCACTGAAAACACAGTACTGTACATGCAAAACACATCTTTGTTGTGTGTACCTCTCCCATGTACCTCTCTATGTCTTCCTCTTCCTCAGTGCCACTGTGTTGATCACTCACTTTTGGTACATTGTCCTTCCCTTCACCCCAAACAACATGTGTCCCTACCTATTCAGCAGTGTTCCTTCTCCTCCCTGCCCAACCCTAGTAACCAACAAAGAAAATTCCGTTCCATATATAAACCTTTCCTTGACTTTTACAATAATGAACTAATATAATACTTGTCCTTCTGTGATTGGCTTATTTTGCTCAGCATAATGTCCTATAAGTTCTCCAATGTTATGCAGTGTTTTGTAGATTCTATGTTATTCTTTAGTATTGCATAGTATTCCACTGTGTGTATGTACCTTAGTTTGGTTACTCATTCTGTTGATGGGGACTTAGGCTGTTTCCATCTCTTTGTTGTTGTGAATAGTGCTGCAATGATCATGGGTGTGCATATATCTGTTCTTGGCTTGGCTCTCACTTCTTTAGGACATATATTGTGTAATGGGATTGTTGGATCAAATGGTATTTCTAATTCCAACTTTTTAAGAAATTGCCATACTACTTTCTACAGTGGTTGTTATCATTTTACAGTCTCACCAGCAGTGTTTGAGAGTCCCAGTCTCTCCACATCCTTACCAGCATTTGTTATTTTCTGTCTTGTTGAACTTTGCTACCAGTGCTGGAGTGAGATGATATCTCATTGTTATTTTGATTTGCATCTCTCTAATGGGTCATGATCGTGAACGTTTCTTAATGTGTTTGTAGGTCCCTGAATATCTTCTGTGGTGAAGTGTCTATTCATGTCTTCTGTTCATTTTTTAATTGAATTGTTTGTCTTTTTAATGTTGAGATGTTGGAATTTTATATAAATATTAGATATAAGTCCTTTGTCAGGTAGGATGTTGACGAATATTGTTTTCCCAACCTGTAGGTTCTATTTTTACTCTTTTGGGGAAGTCTTTTGAAGCACATAGAAATTTATTTTTTGATGGTCCTGTTCATCTAGTTTATCTTCTACTGTTTGTGCATTTAGGCCATACTTGAGAGTCTATTTATGCAATAAATTGTTGTTGTTGTTATTAGGTGCCATCGAGTCATCTCTGACTCATAGCCACCCTATGCACAGCAGAATGAAACACTGCCCAGTCCTGCGTCAGCTCCATGATCCTTGTTATACTTGAGCCCCTCACTGCTGCCACCATCTCGTTGAGGGCCTTTCCCTCTTTCATTGACCCTCCACCTTACCAAGCATGACATCCTTCTCCAGGGAATGGTCCCTTCTGACAACATGACCAAAGTATGTGAGATGAAGTCTGGCCATTCTCGCCTCCAAGGAGCATTCCAGCTGCAGTTCCTCCAGGACAGACCTGTTAGTTCTTTGAGCAGTTCACAGTACTTGCAGCATTCTTCACCAAAACCACAACTCAAAAGCATCAACTCTTCTTTGGTCTTCCTTTTGCACTGTCCAGCTCTCACATGCATATGAGGTGACTGAAAATACCATGGCTTGTGTCAGGCGCACCCTAGCACTCAGGGAGACATCTTTGCTCTTCAGCACTTGAGAGAGGTCCTTTGCAGCCAATTTGCCCAATGCTATATGTATCTAATGTCCTGACTGCTATTTCCATTGGCATCGATTGTAGAACCAAGCAATGTGAAGTCTTTGACAATTTCAATCTGTTCTCCATTTATCATAATATTGTTTATAAGACCAGTTGTGAGGATTTTTGTTTTCTTTATATTGAGATGTAATCCATACTGCAGACTGTATTCTTCAATCTTCATCAGTAAGTATTTTAAGTCTTCCTCACGTTCAGCAATAAAGTTGTCTTGTCAGCATATCACAGGTTGTTAATGATTCTTTCTCCAATCCTAATGCTATGTTCTTCTTCATATAATCCAGCTTCTCAGATTATTTACTCAGCATATAGATTCAATAAGTATGGTGAAAGGATACAACCCTGACACACTTCCTTCTTGATTTTAAACCATGTAGTGTTCCCTTTTTCTGTTCAAATGACAGCCTCCTGGTCTATGTATAGGTTCTTCATGAGTACAATCAAGTGTTCGGGAATTCCCATTCTTCTCAATGTTATCCACAATTTGTTATGATCCACAAAATCAAATGCTTTTGCATAGTCAATAAAACACAAGTAAACATCTCTCTGGTATTCTTTGCTTTGAGCCAAGCTCCATCTGACATCAGCAATGATATTCCTTTTTCCATGTCCTCTTCTGAATCCAGCTTGCACCTCTGGAAGTTCTCTGTCAATATAGTGCTACAACCATTTTTGAATGATCTTCAGTAAGATTTTACTTGTGTGTGATATTAATGATATTGTTTGATAATTTCCACATTCTATGGGATCACTTTTCTTTGGAATGGGTACAAATATGGATCTCTTC
>NW_006921739.1:5364689-5381700 GCF_000298275.1 Orycteropus afer afer
TCAGGACAGATCTTGAAACATCCTTTGTGATGATGAATGTCATACCATTCCTTTTCAATGTGTCATTCCTGGCATAGTAGATCACATGGTTGTCAGATTCAAAATGTCCAAAACCTGTCCATTTCAGCTCACTATTGCCTAGGATGTCAATCTTTATGTGTTCCATTTCATTTTTGACAACTTCCAATTTTCCTAGATTCATACTTCATACATTCCAGGTTTCAATTATTAATGGATGTTTGCAGCTGTTTCTCTGCAATTTGAGTCATGCCATGTCAGTCCTGAAACCCAAGGAGGGGTTGCTATGAGTCAGACCTGATTTGACAGCAGTGTGCTTTTGTGGCCTAACATATGGTCTGTCATGGAGAATATTCCATGAGCACTGGAAAAGAATGGTTATTGTGTGCTGTTGTTGGGTGAAGTGCTCTGTAGATGTCTCTTAGTTCAAGTTGGTGGATTGTATTGTTCATTTCTTCTGTGTCTTTGTTGAGTTTCTTTCCAATTGTTCCATCTTTCATTGAAAGTGGTGTATTAAAATCTCCTACTATTACTGTAGGAACTCTGGTAGCATAGTGCTTACGGCACTTGACTGCTAACCAGAAGGCTGGTGGTTCAAACCCACCAGCTACTCCTTGGAAGGAAGGTTGGGCAATCTACTTCCATAGTGATACTGCCTCGGAAACCCAAGGAGGGGTCGTTATGAGCCGAGTCCTACTCAATGTCAAATAACAACACTATTACTGTGGAGTCATCTATTTGTCTTTGCAATTCTGTTAAAGTCTGGTTTATGTATTTTGGGGCTATTTCATTGGGGGCATAGGTATTTATTATGGTTATGTCCTCTTGTTCAATAGATCCTTTATTCATTATATAATGTCCTTCCATATCTCTATGGTGGTTTGTTTCTTAAAGCCAATTTTATCACAATTGAATATTGCCACTCCTGTTGTTTTTTGATTGTCATTTGCTTCATATATCTTTTTCCAACCTTTGATTTTTAGTTTTTCTATCTTTGTCTCTAAGGTATGTCTCTTGTAGACAGCATATTGATGTGTTACGTTTCCTTATCCCATCTGCAACTCTCCATCTCTTGAGTGGTGCCTTTAGTCCATTTACATTCTGTGTAATTATCAACAAGTATGAATTTTTTGCTGTTTTTTTAAATGTGTTTTTCTGTGCTGTTGCTGATTTCTTTGTTCCACATAGTTTTCTGAGCTGAGCTCATTTTGTTTATGAATAGTGCTACCATTTCTTTCATAGCTATTGTTTTAGCATTTGCTAAGTATTTGTGCTTGTCCTCTTTTTTATTTTGATGTGAGGTTTATTATTTTTCTTTGAGGTTACCCTGTGATTTATAATTTTTTCCCCAAGTGTATAATAATAGTCTGTTCTATCTTGCAATTGTCTTGATTTCCTTACCATTTAGAAGTTCTGTAACTACTACTAATTTTTCCCTCTTTTTTGCTTTGTAGTTGTTCTCATTTGCCAATTGATGTCTCTGGTTCCCTGTTTACAATTTTGTAAGTTTATTTTACTTTGGATACTTCCACAACAGGGTTGGTTTCTGGGTTATGTCATCATATGTGTTAATGATTGGTTATTGTTTGCTACTGTTGGTTCTCTTGCCAAAAAGACTCCCTTTAGCATCTCTTGTGAGGTTGGTCTGATTTTAAGAAATTCCCTTAATTTCTGCTTATCTGGAAATGTCCTAATCTCACCATCATATTTGAGGGACATTTTTGCTAGGTGTATAATTCTTGATTGGAAATTTTTCTCTTTCAGGGTTTTATAAATACCATCCCCTTGCCTTCTTGCCTGCATGGTTTCTGCCAAGAAATCAGAGATTAATCTTATTGGTTGTCCTTTGTAGGTAACTTCTCATTTTTCTAATGCGGCTTTCAGAATTCTTTCTTTGTCTTTGGTTTTGGTCAGTTTGATTATGATATCTCTTGGTGATTTTCTTTCTGGGTCAATTCTGCTTGGGGTTTGTTGGATGTCCTGAATGGATATATTCTCATCTTTCATCATATCAGGAAAATCTCTTCCAACAAATCTTTGACAGTTTTCTCTATGGTTTTATTTGTCTCTTCCTGTTCTGGAATTCTGATTACACATGTAGGTTATTCCACTTGATGGTATCCCACATGAATCTTAAGCTTTCTTCATTTTGTTTTGATTTTTTCTTTTTGATTGATCCCTTTCCAAAGAAGTATTGAGGTATTTGTCTTCAATCTCACTAATTCTGTCTTCCATTGATTCAATTCTGCTCTTAACAGAATTAAGTAGACAACAACATTCAATGTGTTATCTACTTCTCCAATTTTAATATTAATCTTTTGGATTTCTATAAGTAAATTTTCATCATTTCTAAGTTTTCATTTATTTTGTCATTTTGCTTTTGTATTGTCTTCTGAATATGTTCTAGGGTTTTGTCTGTGTTTTCCTTAATTTTATTGTGTTTTCCTTGATATGTCTCTCAATCCATTGAAGGTACCTAAATATAATTCTTTTGAATTGATTATCAGGGATTTCCAATGTTGCTTCTTCCTCAGATATTTTCTGGGTCTGTATCCTGGTCCCTTGTTTCTACTACTTTGTCTTGCTTGTTTGTGTGGACTGTGATGGTCTGTTTTCTCTGAGACATTGTGATATTGTATTTATATTTAATTGGTAATTATCTGTTGGTGTGATTCACCCAAGATTTATTTTTTTCTTTGTTTTGTGTTAATATATCTGAGTAAGCAGGGTACTGTGTTCCTCTATTCACTAGTTGGCAGCACTTATGCACTCACCACCTGTCTCCTGGTGCATGTGATAGAGAATGAGAATGGGTGCACAGATTTCTGTTAGCTGTTTGTGAAGAGTAGGTAAGGGTGCATTGGGCTCATATTGGCCAGTGTATCATTGGCCAATTGGTGCAGAAGCAAATGGTGGCCCTCATTCAGTCAGTGGGGCTGCAGGAGATGTGGGTGTGGTTGGGTCATATGGGCACAGATGCTGTCTCCAACTCAGTTAGACAAAAATAACAATTAAAAAAAAAAACCATAAAATTAAAAACAAGAAGAAAAAATACACACACTGAATAAACACACAGGAACAACCACCAAAAAGAGAAATGGAAAAAAAAAGGAAAGGCAATAAGTGAGAAGAAATATTTAAAGAAATATAAATAGAAAAAGAGAAAAAAGCCTAAAATATCTGAGGAGGAGGGAATAAGAGAAAAAAGGAAGAGTAAAATAATAATAGAGAAAAAATGAGAAAAATGCAAAAAGAAAACAAAGGATGGAAAGAACCACAAGAAAGAAAATATTGGAACCAGGATAATGGAAGAGAAAAAACCCTAAAATCTAGAGCCAGAGGAGGGGGAAAAAAAAAAGAATAAAAATAAAGAGGAAGAAAACAAAACAAAAAACAAATCTGGACAGAGGGGAGGGGTATAAGACAGGGCACCCAGGCTCTGTCAGAGCACACAGACTATTCTGAATGTCTGGCTCACCAAGAAGGTAGATTTAGGTGAAGGAGAGCCACACCTCTGTTCACCAAGAGAGTGTCAGGTATATGAGTAACAAGGGGAATATTATACCTTTCCACTTGTTGGTCTCCCATGTGTCTGTTCTGTCCTCAGCAAGACAAATTTATTCTTGGGCCTCTGGGATCTGAAGGAGAATGCTATCATTTAATATCCAAAATGGCCACACTGTTTGTAAATATTTAAAATGGCTGCACCCTCTGAACAGCTGAAAATCCACAGGTCAGTTTGTCTCTTTCTTTGCTGTTTCTCTTTTTAGTCATCAGCCACCAGTGCAGTCATCCATGCAGCTTTTGGTGAGCAGGGCCAATTTTTAGGTTAATTCTCAGATCCTGACACCACTTGGAAATGTTCAAACTGTGTGAGCCATCAGGTAGCTCACAGTCTGCAGCTCTATTTGTCTCCTTAGTCATTATTTTCATTCAGGTTCTTGTACTAATTGGTATTTAATATACTTCTATATCCTTCCTTTTAAAGCTCAAGGCTCCAGGAATTTTTCTATCTGTGTCAATTGGTTTTTCTTTTCTTTGTTGAAGAGGGTCTGTGAAGCTTGTCTGCCTATTCTGCCATCTTACTGGAAGTCCATATCACTGTTTTGGTGTATGGAATTTTCTTTTTCATCTTCCTTTCTTCAGTTTTTGGTTTTGATTTCTTTCTATTGCGTTAATAGTCTTTTGGAATAGAAATGCCTCCCCTGGATTGTTTTCCCCATTGTGATCAGGAAATATTCATCTTTTCTAATAAGCCAGATTGTTAAAGAACACCCCTCAAAACATTTCATATCTGTGTAATAGGGAGATCATTTGCATTTATATCACACAATCTTGGTAGTTTCCTTGGGCAGGAAGAAAAATATACTGACAATAGTACTAATGCCTTGTATTTGAATAATGCTCTACAATTCAAAATTAAATTGAATCAAATTACACAGTTAAATTCATAGCAATTTCTTAGCTAAATCCCATTATCTCATTAAATGTTACAACTTGTTGTCATGGCAGGTATTATTATTTCTATTTTATAGATGAGAAAATTGAGGATCAGAGAAAGAAAAGGCTTACCTTAAGTCAGTTAACTACTAAAATTAAGAACTGGACCTGGAGTCAAGGAAGACTCCTAGTCCATTGATCCTGACACATTCTATCATATGGTCTCCTGAGTGGCTTTCATGCACATGCCTTTGTAAAGCCTCAGAGCAGAATTGTTTATGTCAATCACATCTCTTGGGATCTGACTTTTGTGATTCCTTTGGAAACATCTCCATTTAAATTGTTATTGACATCTATTTGTTGAATGATTATTGTCTCTTAGGAAAGATACTTTTAAGTTGGTCTTAGAAGTTACCCACCACTTTTACTGAGATCTCAGTATTTTTTATATGACTCACATTCTTCTTCTTATCTTGTTTGCCATTGTATTGTTCCAGGGAGTGTATGAATCTAGGAGTTCCAAAAAATTATTTTTTTCATATGTAAGTATGCTACATTTAAGACACAACTGTGCATACGCTTTTCATGTTTTATACTGCTTCATATTTTTCATCTTGATTTAATCTCTGTAACTCACATTCCTTCAACAAAGTCATCAAGTAAAAGAAGTTTAGGAGCTTGGTGATCTATGCTAAGTTTCCCTGATGATGGCACAATAGGTACCCATGCAGTCTCTGCTTGTGCCCTTCCTCTGGCAGGGACACACTATCAGGAGATGTGGTCTATGATAACTAGACCTCTTGGTTTGTCACATAATTCTCTTATGTTGGGCTGGGCATTTCCATCTCTATATTCTGGTCATTGGTCCTTAATTTGCTCTTTTAAGCAATACAGATGTCTTATCTTTTCTTTATGGGAAAATTTTTCAAATATTTGAGCCGGTTGTTATGTGGAGCTAGAGTTATAGAATTAGGAGGCAAATGTATATGAAGTTGAAGCCAAGAAGATAAATGAGGCCACATATGCAGGATGAGAGGACAAGAGGGCCATGGAATAAAAACATTTGCGGAGTAGATGTAGAAAGAAGGATTGGGGAATGATACTGAGAGGAGAATCAAGGGAGAGCAGAGTTAAATAAGAGAAGAAAGAGCTTTGTATTTCCTTATTTTGAGTTCTAAATTCCTTAATTTTGAGTTCACTTTGGTCAATGTTGCCTTCATTATTTAAGCTCTCTCCTTTCCTTGCTCCTATGAACCGAGTCAAGAAGGTCTGAAAATTGGTCATCAAAACATTCTAAGTAGGGTTAAAGGATCCATATTAATGTCTGTGAATTAGGGTTCTATCTCAGAGTTTACTTGATGGAATTTGTGAAAGATCCATTTCTTTGACACAGACTATGAAATCTATTTCAGAATAGATTCACGGTTTGTTTGAAAACAAATAAGCAAGCAAATGAACAAACAAACAAAACCCATATAACTCCCCAGGTGTTTCTGATGTGCACATGATTGAGGTACACTAATCTAGGTGAAAATCAAAATGAATATTTTTTTTCTACATGTTTGGAAATACCAGACTCTTAGCTATTTCAAACTTCATGGAAAATTGACTGGTAGCCCTTTGAGATGTTCACTTTCCTCCTTCCAGCAATGGCCTTCTCTGGCCAAAAGGTCTTGTTCCTTTCCCATATTTCTGGATTGCACTGTGAAACTACATGTCACAGCTCACAGCAGTCAATAGCATTGGACATCACGTTATTCTTTGTGACTTGGGACAGTACTCTTGTTTCCTCAAATGCCCTATCTGTTGAGAATTAGAAGTCATTTATATATAAGAAAGAACTATCACTCACTAAAAAGTATACTCTTTCCTTCTGCAGAAGAAAACTTATGACATTGAACTGGATAAAAGCCATCATTTTCACAAGCTCAAATAAAACAAGTCTTCTCTATCTCCTCTGTTACCTCAATAGATTCAGGTATGAGCAACTGGGGAAGACCACACTGGAAAGAAGGTATCATGAACTTTAGGCTGAAATGAAGCCAGAGGAATCAAATTCTTCATATATAAAAAATGTTTTGTCACTTTAACTTAGATATTCCAAGGAAACTCTAATATGCTGTTTATTAATTTCTGGAATTTAATGAAATTGCTTATTTTTGAGGGATAGATAATAATAGAGTGTTGAAAATAACCATAAAAGCTAGACTCTGTCAATTTAGTTTCAGGTAAATATATTAGGGTCTGAGTAGCTTGGTAGAGCTATAATAGTAAGCCAGTTGTCATCTAGTTGACTCTGACTCACAGTGACTCTATATATGTCAGATTAACGTTGTCTGTGGCTGATTTTTCTGAAGCTGATCACCAGGCCTTTCTTTCAAGTCACCTCTGAGCAGACTCAAACCTCCAGCATTTTGGTTAGCTGCCAAACATATTAACTGTTTGCGCCACCTGGAACTCCTATTCCTAAAACATCACAGTGGGGAGGTGTGTATGTGTGGTGGGGGAGGGATGACTCGTTCTGAAATTTACCAGGTTTGTCTGATTTGTACTGACTCGACCAGTTTGTCAACTAGAGGGAAGAAGAGAATACCCCTGCCCCAAATTATATTTTATCCTGGGGCAATGGTGTCTGACATCTTACCTTTAACAGTTCATTCCACTGGCTTTCTTTCCAGTCTCTTAAAATAGAAGTTCTCTTGGTTTGTGCAAAACACAAAACTAATTCCTGAAGGCAAATAATTTAAGGTAGTTATCTGCCATGTTTTCCAATGGGGAGGGGGAAGAACTAGTGGAGCTGAGAGAACCTTGGGAGTCATCAGGGCAAGGAAGGGGATGTTTGCTAAGAAAGTGAGGGAAAGATCAGAGTGGAGGTGAGAGATTCATATTTTGCCTCCTTAGGAATGTTGAATGGGGCTGACTCTACCCACTCAGTACTACTTGAAAACGAAATGAAACAAAAATGCAACTTTGAAAGCTGCTTTAATCAACTGCGTTACTGTAGTTGAACTACCCAAAACGTAAATGCTGGAGTGGGGAAGGGTGATTAGCACAGCAGCCACAGGTACTGGTTGTAAGTCATGATTTATCTGGGCACAGAAGCCCAATCATTAACGTTTGAAGATCACCTTTCAAAACTGAAATACAGAGGGCAGAAAATGGTGTCAGTTTTTTACGCCATTTCCCCCCTTTTTGAAGTAATTCAGAAAACTTGAGTTAAGAAGCATTAAAAGATCATTTTGTTCCCACATTCAATTTTCTTCTTTTCATTTAGAAAAAAACCCCGGAAAGGCCAAAGACCATTTGAGGTGGTCCTAGTTCCTTCACGTTAAACTCACTGGCCTCTCATTTCTGTTGGACCTGCATTTCAATCAAGCATGTCTCAAGAGAGAAATGATTCTAGTGGCCTCAGTGTAGGCAGACGGGAGCCTCTGGCACATTACCAAACTGCCAAGCTGTTCTACATAAGCCAGTCTCTTTGCTTTGGCATAGGAAAGTAATGGCATTGTAGGTCAACACCCAAGTGTCTTGGTGAAGTTGTTAAGTGCGTGGGGAGCCCTAACTACCGCAGAAGGTGGGGAGACCAGGCTGTCATTTGCATATCACCTTCAGAATTTAGCCCTCATTAAAATAAGCTATTCAGGTGGCGTCCTGGTTTGTGAGAAGGGTACAGAGCCCAAGGACATGCTGAAATTTCCTCCACATGCTGATGCTGTGATGCTGCTGAGGACACACAGAAGGGGGTTCTGGTCAGATGAGCCAGTTATTGGTTCCCCAAATAACATTGGTTCTAGACACCTGACTTGACTGTAAGTGAGTGGTAGGCTATTTTCCCTGACTGTTTTTGCATTTGGCTTTCATGTCACTACACGAACTTTCAGCCCACAGACTTCTGTTATCTAATCAGGTGCATCAGTCCGTGGTGGAGATGAGAGGGGAGGAACACCCCTCTGACTCAGATTTTGCACAAACAAAACTCAGCCTTGTTAGCAGAGGCAGGGCAGAGCACCCACGGCTGCTCAGAGCAGATAGTTTCCTGACAGTCTCTGGGGCAGTGCAAAAGGGGTGAGGGGCTTTAATGGCAAGATAAGCAATGCAAGGGCTCCAGTTTGGTATGCTAACTAAAATTAAAATGTCAATATTTACACATGACCGTCAAGGCTCTTACACTCTTGCTTTCTTAGTGTTCAGTGCAGACTGCATTTTCTTAGTCCGTTACCAACAGCTTGGAAATTCAGTTAGAGGACATAACCCAAATGTTCTCCAAATGTTGCTTCCAAATGGTCATCTTTGAAAGTGCTGTTTTAAGGCGTGCAACCTTTCTGTACTGAGAGGAGGTTGTGGCTCTGCCTAGCTAAATGCAACATTTTAATCTGAAGATTAAAAGCACTGATAATAAAGATCGTGCCATACTGCATTCTTTACTTTGTTGATAACTAACTCACAAGAGACTTTTTTTTAGGCTTCTTGAGGCCTTACTTTGGTGTATTGCACATTCAACCCCTGCTTGTGTGCTGACACAAACAAATAAACGTGATCATAACGGCTGAAATGTAGTTAGAAACACAATTGAGAACATCTGTATTGTAAGCAGAAATAAATTAGAAATACTGAAGTGTTTTGTAGCTGTGAAAACGAAGGAATAAAAAAATAACCCACACTACCTGGATTAAGTGGTTATAAATAATCTATAAAGCAAAAATCTCATTACCCCCTGTGTAAACTCCCCCCAATGAAATATATTTTATGAATGTAGTAACACAGTAATAACCAAAGCATTTGTTTTTCCTCACAAACTTTCCATTTCATAACTGTGAGATTGTTTGAATTTACAAGATCAGGCCAGAACATCCCTGAGTTTACCTATTTTGGTCTCTTCCTGTGACCTTCAGCTCCAGGACTCGGCCATGCAGCTTCACATTCTACTATTTATCAGAATGTTGTTTAGCACATGTGTAAGTTTCCCCAAATACAACTACATAAAAACAAACAGGTGAAACACAAATCCCCTCAGTCGTTGAAGAAAAAGCCTTGAAGGGTTCCCACTGCAGGAGCCCAGGGAGAACATGCTGTGCTTGCACCTGTCAGCAGCACCTAGGTGGCCCCTGAGTCAATGCTCTGATGATGGAATTGATCATACAGATGATGCTACTGTAAGTACATCAACACACTGCATCAGCAGCCTGATCAGTGAGTGCCATGGTTAACTTTATGTGTCAATGTGTTTAGGCTATGGTGCCCAGTTGTTTGGTCAGACAGTAGTCTAGATGTTGCTGTGAAGAGATTTTGCAGATATGATTAACATTTACAATCAGTTGACCCTAAGTAAAGGAAGATTAGCCTATGTAATGTGGGAGGGTCTTCATCCAAGAGGAGTCACCGATTGCCTAATTCTTTCCAACCTCAAATACTCAATGATTCCTTCTGATCTCTTAATTAATGAATTAACATATATTCTATCTGACTCTCCTCATTTTCTTGGAATGGTTCCTAAGTAATCACAGATATCAGTACAAATAATTGCTGGAATCATAACCTGATGCCTAGTCAGGTATTGCTGTTGTTACTTGCATGATCTGTATCTGTATTTTATTTCTACTCAGCCTATTGAGATAGCAGTGGTGGTCATGAAGCTAAGGTGAAGCAATTAGAGTCCCTTCTATTATGAAGTCATGTGTGGATTCATTTTTGGGGTCAGAGTCAGAAAGTTTGAACTTGTAATTTATCTTTGTAATTTTGGTATGCAATATGGAATAGTGGGGATAATCATGCAATTGTGAGTCAGAAGACTTGCTCTTAATTCATCTCCACACTTGCTACCTGCTTGACTTTGGCCAATTAACCCCGGAGCCTCCCCCAGATTTCTAGAAAATGAGGATACTACTATCTCTGACTTGGAAGAAGTACAACCAGAATGCTCCTTAGGAATGAGGATAGTGAGATTTAGTCTCTCATATTTAGAACATGTAATCAGGAGGGACCGGTCCTTGGAGAAGGACATCATGCTCGGTAAAGCAGAGGGTCAGCACAAAAGAGGAAGACCCTTGATGAGATGGACTGGCGCAGTGTTGCAAATATAGCTCAAAGACAGCAACAATTGTGAGGATGGCACAGGACCGAGCAGTGTTTTGTTCTGTTGTTCTTAGGGTCACTATGAGTCAGAATTGACTAGACAGCACCTAATAACAACAACTACCTCATACTTCATCTTTTAGTGAGACTTACATGTTGTTGTTATGTGCCGTCAACTCAGACCTGACCCATGGCAACCCCTCCTTAAGTTTCTGAAGCGGTGTCACTACGGAAGTAGATTGCCCAACCTTCCTTCCAAGGAGTGGCTGGTGGGTTTGAACCGCCAGCCTTCTGGTTAGTAGTCAATTGTCTTAGACTTACATAAGGTAATGCAAATGAAGAAACTTTCTATAGCTTAAAGCATTATTGAGTGGTATGGTGTTGTCATTATGAAAATGAAATGTATGTGCTGTCAATGCTGTTGTAAGGATCAAATCAAATAAAATATGTGAAGAAGGCTTTGAAAAGTATGAAGAGCACAACAATGCAGAGCGCAGCACTATACTGTGAATGTAATGGCTACAGGAACCTCAGTTAGGATTAACTGTCATCCCTAGATCTCAAGGGCATATTTGGCACAGAGGCACAGTCCTCTAGGCTATAAGGTGGTGAGAAACTGGAGGTGCTCGATCTCATGTTATCTTTGCCACTTTTCTTTTGTCTTAAGTACCACAGTTAATCATTTTGATATCTTTGTCTCATTTCTTTTACTTCTAATATGAAGAAACAAAAGTCACTTCCTATGGTTGTTGACAAAACATAAAGTGGATTTCAAAAGACAAAGTTACATGAAGGACATACACTGTGGATAAACTCCTCCAGCAATGAATAGGCACACCTCCACATACCCTTAGGATCTCAAGCTGATAATGTAACAACAAGAACCTATTGAATCAGGACAAGGTGATGGTTCTGCTCCTATGACAATCTAGGTCTCAGAGTCTGCTATCTGGGCAGGGTGTAAGGAGCAGATTGCATTTTCAGAAGAAAGGTTAAGCTTGAATGTTTTGGACAGGAGGTGGTTAGATACATTTTGAAAGTCCTTGAAATTACCTGATAGTTTTTGTGTCCTTGCGATGGTTGTAGCCCATTCCAGGTTATGAATAAATTTAGCAACACAAAAGAGATCATTTAAAAATCTCTGCTTCAGATGCTTGTTTCCTCTGGTGCCCCTTCTACCTTTCTCCTCTCCTTCAGCAATTTGGCAACCTGGGAGGCTGCCCTTCTGGTCATTGTCAGCTTAAAAATAGTGGTAAGTGGTTTTAGAAATGTTTTGAAACTTTTATGGGAGAATTGTGGAAAGGCGGAGGTTTCCAGAAAAACTTTAAAAAAAGTTAAAGGATGCATTTAAATTTATTTTTTGTGTTTTCAAAATCATTTTGAGTTAATTTTAGACTTACAGAAAAGTTGCAAAAATAGTTGAGTTCCCTATATTGTCACCTTGCTGCTTCTTAGGTTAATATCCCATATCCTAATAATATAATTATTAAGAATTGATATATTATTAAGTAAATTCCAAATTTCATTCACTAATATTCCTGCAAATGATCTGTTTTTTTCTGTTCCAGGATCCTAGCCAGGATCCCACACCGTATTTAGTTGTTATTTCTCCTTGGTCACCTCCAGTTTGTGTTAATTCTCCATTGTTTCATTGTCTTTCATGATTTGGGCATTTTGAAAAGTATTGATCAGGTATTTTGAAAGATGTCCTTGAATTTGAGTTTGTCCAATGTTTTCTCATGATTGGAGTGAAGTGATGTATTTTTGACAAGAATACCACAAAAATTATGTCCTTTTCAGTGCATTACATCAGGGGATTCGTAATGTCAATATGTCTTACTATCTTCATTATCTTGCTCACATGTGTAGACTGGTGTCTACTGGTTCCTCCACTATAAAGTTATTGTCTTTTTCTTTCCTACTTGAACATGCAAATTTTTTTACATTAATATTTTTTATATTGTCCTGTAGTTTTATTTCTTTGTACTGTCTTTATCAATTTAGGTATCCATGTTGTATTTGCTTCATAAAAAGAATTAGGAAGTTAGCCTTCATTTCCAATGCTTTGGAGCAATTTGTAAAGCTCCAACTTGGGACTACTTGGTAGAGTTCTGTGAAATCATTCCCCTGTGCCAGGTGACTTTTTTATGGAATATTTCTTCAATAACTTTTTCTATTTCTTCTATAAAAATTGGTCTATTTAAGATTTCTAACTTTAATGAGGTCTGTGATAGTTGGAGCTGTGTGTCAACTTGGCTGGACCACAATTCTGTGTGGTTTAAGCAATTGTGATGTGGGTTGTTCCAATGATGGGATCAGATGTATATGGTCTGAGCAGCCAATCCATTGAAACAGAGTTTCCCTAGGGGTGTAGCCTGCTTCCAGCATATTTATGGACATCCTGGGAAAAGAGACACTCTTCTGTGGATCGGGATTCTGTTGTGCTGCCTACAATTGTCTGTGAGGGAACAATCCACCATTTAGCCTGGAGATCTTAGGTTCGTCATTCCTTGGAGTCAACAGCCAATATACTGCCTGCCAACCTTGAGCTCCTCAGCCCATGCAGCTGTGTGAGTCAGGAAAAGCCTCCAGCTTGACGTTTGATCCAAGAACTTTGGACTTGCCAGCTTCTATAAGTGTGTGACCCAATCTCCTAAGATAAATTTCCCTTTCTCTCTCTCTATAAACTTTACTGATTTTGTTTCTCTAGAGAACCCAGTCAAACACAAGGTCAATTTTGGTAATCTATATTTCCCTAGACAATTATCCATTTCATCTAGGCTTCCAAATTTATATGCAAATTAGTGTCTTATTATTTAAACATCTTTTTCTGTTTCAATGATTATTTTTCCCTTGTAAGGTTTATTTTGTGTAGTTGTACATTTTCCTTGAACATGTTAGCTACTGGTTTATGTATTTTGTTCACATTCTCTGAAATTAGGAGTTTGAGCTTTTACCATCCACCTAAAATCTACATAAAACCAAAACCAAACTCACTGCTGTCGAGTCAGATCTGACTCATAGCAACCCCTCCTTAGGTTTCCAAGGCGGTATCACTACGCAAATAGATTACCCAACCCTCCTTCAAAGGAGTGGCTGGTGGGTTTGAACCACCAACATTCTGGTAAGCAAATACTTTAGGCACTGTGCCACCAGAGCTCCTAAAGTCTACATGTTGTTGTTGTTGTTGTTATGTGCCATCAAGTCAGACCTGACTCATAGCGACCACTCCTTGGGTTTCCAAGGCAGTATCAGTACGGAAGTAGATTGCCCCATCTTCCTTCTGAGGAGTGGCTGGTGTGTTTGAACTGCCAGCCTTCTGGTTAGCAGTCAAGTGCCTTAGCCACTATGCTTCCAGAGCTCTACATAGCTATGAAAATCTTCTATTATCCTATATTTTCTCTCCCCTCTATTTCCATAAACTGTTATATATTTTAACAAAGTAGAAGTATTGTGACACATTTTTAAAAATCTGTCACAATACTTCTACTTTGTTAAAATACACGTTTATGCTCATCTCTCACCCTTACCATCACCTTTTATTTTAGTATTTGTGAATTTTATATATTTTTAAATGGCCACTATCAGCCTTTTTGCTGAAATATTCTCAGTCACTACTTCATTAGGTGAAACTTATCCTCTAGTAGATCCTCAAGAAAGGCTTATGGTGCAGAATTTCACAAGTTCTTGTAGATTTAAAATTGCTAATTGATAGTTAGGAGCTCTGGTAGCATAGTGTCTAAGGTACTTGACTGTTAACCAGAAGGCTGGCGGTTCAATTCCACCAGCCACTCATCAGAAAGAAGGTTGGGCAATCTACTTCCATAGTGATACTGCCTCGGCAACCCAAAGAGGGGTTGCTATGAGTCGGGTCTGACTCGATGGCACATAACAACAACAACAACATTTGATAGTTAAAAGACAGCATAGCTGGATATAAAATTCTTGATTCACAATTTCTTTCACTGAACTTTTAAAAAGTGTTGCTCCAAAATTGTCTTCTTGTATGTTGGTTTTCAAAAGTCTAATACCACTTTCTTTTATCTTTATAAGTTATTTGTTCTTTTTGGCTATTGTGCTTGGAGATTTTATCTTTATTTTTGAAATCTAAAAATTACTAGAAAATGTCTCAGTGTTGCTCACTTTTGGTTAATTTTCCCATTTATCCAGTGAAACTTTTTAAGGTATAGATTCAAGATTTTTTCTATTTCTGGAAAGATTTCCTAGATTATAGATTTAAAGGTTAGTTGTGATCCATTTGTTTTCTTTGTCTTCTTAACGGACTCTAATAATATCAATATTATTCCTTCTTTGCCTTCCTTTTTTTATTATTTTCTCTCAGAACCATTTTACATCTTTTATGTCATTTGTATTCTCTTAGCTGTTTTCTTGACTTTCTTTGATGTCCTTTTTTTTTTTTTTCTTGACATTTTCATTTCAGGCTATACTCCCTTGGATATCTCATAATTTCTTCTTTATTTCTGCCATAATTCTGTCTTTTATTTTTCATTTAAATTCTTCTCCCCACCCCCTGCAATACCTCCTGTTATTTGTCTGTTTCTATTCTTAGTGTTTGAATTCTAATTTAAGGTGTTTTTTCATGTCCACAAACACTTGTTATACTATATTTAATTTTGTTTGGAGTGTAGACTTAAAGTTTTTTCCTACTATATAATGGAACAGGTGAGGGGAGAGGCCAAGGCAGGAAGAGGGCGCCCAGCACTGACAGCCAGAACAGGTAAGGGGAGAGCCTCAGGCTGGAAGTGGGTGTCAGTGGATGGCTGGAACAGGTAGAGGGGAGGCCAGGAAGTGAGCAGAGTGGTTTGGAACAACTAAAGGAGATGAATTTGTCTGTCAGTTTGTTGTACTGTGGTGGTTTGCGTGTTTCTGTGAGGCTGGAGGCTGTGCCACTGGTGTTTCAAATGCCAGCAGAGTTGGCCATGGGGGACAGGTTTCAGTGGAGCTTCCAGTCTGCCTCGGAAGAAGGAAGAAGCCATCCACTTCTCAAAGAACTGGCCAGTGAAAACTTCATGAATAGCAGTGAAACACTGTCTGATATATTACTGGACAACCTTACAAACAGCCCTGAAACAGTGTCTGATACAGTGCTGGAAGATTAGCCCTTCACATCAGAAGGCACTCAAAATACGACAGGGAAAGAGCTGTCTCATCAGAGTGGAGTTGACCTTAATGATATGGATAAAGTAGAGCTTTTGGGACCTCCATTTGCTGATGTAGCACAATTCAAAATAAGAAGAAATAGCTGCAAACATCCACTAATAATCAGAACATGGACTGTATGAAATATGAACCTAGGAAAATTGGAAGTTGTCAAAAATGAAATGGAACTCCTAAAGATTGATATCCTAGGCATTAGTGAGCTGAAATGGACCGTTTTTGGCCATTTTAAATCAGACAACCATATAATCTACTATGTCAAGAATGACAAATTGAAGAGGAATGGCATGGCATTCATCACCACAGAGAATGTTTCAAGACCTATTCTGAAATACAGTGCCATCAGTGGTACACCTACAAAGAAGGTCAATTAATGCTGACTCCAGAGACAGACTCACTGCTGCGGAGTTGAATCCAACACATAGTGACCCCTCCTTGGATTTCTGAGTATCATTATGGAAATAGATTGCCCAACCTTCCTTCCAAGGAGAGCTGGTGGGTTTAAACAGTAGCCTCTGGTTAGCAGTCAAATGCCTTAAGCACTATGCCACCAGAGCGCCTGTTCCTCAAATTTATGCACCAAACATCAAAACCAAAGATGAGGAAATTGAAGATTTTTACCAACTTCTGCAGTCTGAAATTGATGGAACATGCAACCAACATGTGCTGATCATCACTGGTGATTGGAATGCAAAAGTTTGAAACAAAGAATAATCACTGGTAATTGGAAAATTTGGCCTTGGTGATAGAAATAAATCTGATCACATGACAGAATTTTTCAAATACAATGACTTATTCATTGCAAATACCTTTTTTCAATGACACAAATGGTGGCTATACATGTAGTCTTTGCCAGATAGAGTACACAGGAATCAGATCAACTACATCTGTGGCAAGAGGCAATGGAAAAGCTCAATATCTTCAGCCAAAAAAAGGCCAGGAGTTGACTGTGGAGCAGAACATCTATTACTAATATGCAAGTTCAAGTTGAAGATGAAGACAATTAAAACAAGTGCATGGGAGCAAAATATGATCTTGAATATATCCCTCCTGAATTTAGAGATCATCTAAAGAATAGATTTGATGTATTGAACACCAACGACCAAAAATCAGAGGAACTGTGGGATGACATCAAGAACATCATCCATGAAGAAAGCAAAAGGTGATTAAAAAGACAGGAAATGAAGAAAAGACCAAAAAGGATGTCAGAAGAGACTCTGAGACTTGCCCTTGAATGGAGAGTAGCTAAAACAAATGGAAGAAAGGACAAGATAAAAGAGCTGAACAGAAGATTTCAAAGAGC
>NW_006921739.1:5396937-5430618 GCF_000298275.1 Orycteropus afer afer
AGTTTATTTGAGTGAAATTTTTTTCTGCAATAGTTCTTTTTGTTCATTATTGTGTTGTCAAGGTGTTTAGATAATACCTAGTGCCTAAGGCATTTGACTGTTAACCAGAAGGTTGGAAGTTGGAACTACCAGCTGCTCTTCAGAAAGAAGATGTGGCAATCTACTTCCGTAGAGATTTACCACCTCAGAAACCCAATGGGGGTTGCTATGTGGCATAATCGATTTGATGGCAGTAAGTTTGGTTTTGCTTTGAGATTAATGTCATCCTTTTCTGTGGCTCTGGTGGCGTAGTGGTTTAGACATTTGGCTGCTAACCAGAAGGTCAGTCGTTCAAACCAACCAACTGTTGCGTGGGAGGAAGATGAAGCAATCTACTTTCATAAAGATTTGCAACCTTGGAAACCCAATGGGGGTCACTATGAGTAAGAATCAACGTGTTGGCAGTGTTTTTTTTTTTTTTTCCTGTTAGTCTGGTAAAATCCAGGTATTTTAGCAGGTTTTTGTTTTTGGTGATAGGGGAAAGGTTATGAGTCTTCCAACTCTCTGATCTATTTTTTCTTGCAGGACCCTAAATTTTTATCTTTTTTTCCTCCTTTACCATCTAGTTACTTAAAGACCCTCCTTATTATTACTATTTTTCTCTCCTAAAAGTTATATATTTGGAAGACTGTACCCTTAGTACTGTCTTTCCCTGTAAGTTATGTGCTTGGCCCTTTAAATAGCTGCCTTCCCTTTAAATGGCATGCACTTTGAAATCCCCTTCCTGAAGTCCTGCTCTAGTCTGTCCAGTTTAGGGTGGATTTAATCTTTCTGGTGCTCTCCTTCATTAAACTCCCCTTGCCTGCATGTCTCTGTCTTCCTAGGCATTTTTATTGGCCTGCATTTGTTTTCAGCAAAGCTCTGTGGTAGGGCAAGAAAGGGGCAAGAGGGTGTGGGATCCGTTTCTTTTTCTCTTTTCACCCACAGCTTTTTAGTACTGTTGACACTCTCTTCAAGTAGTGTTAAAGAGTGTGGTTTTCCTAGAAGTTTCATAGTTCTGAAGTTACTTTGTAGTGCTTGGTAGGTGTGGGACAGAAGAAGCTACTTACTACACAGCTTTCAGCTACCTGAACGTCCTCTGGGAATGCATGTTAGTGTGTTAAAAGAAAAGTCTCATCCATGACAAAGGTTATACTCAACAAATATACAACTGGTGGCTCCCATATATAGATTTTTAACTCAGATTCTTTTTTTTTTTTGATTGTGATACATGGCAACCCCATGTATGTCAGAGTACAACTGTGCTCCATAGGGTATTTTTTAAAAAAATTTTTGTTGTGATTTGGGTGAATTCCATACAGCGGTTCATACACATTTAGTCTCATGCCATTGACTACAATTTCCCACAATATAACAGCTTTCTTCCCACTTCCCCCAGTAGTTATCTCTTTCCTGTGTCCTTCCCTCCCATGCACTCCCACCTGTCTAGATGTCTTCATGTGCAAACACTGCCCTTCTATTCTCCCATGATTGATCGCTCCAAGGAACGTATCTACCTAATGTAAATGTTTACCCCATATGCCTGTCTATTGTTTGGCTGGAAGCCACAGGAGTGAGTTCTGTTCCAGACCTGAAGGGTAGTTAGGGGCCATAGTCTCAAGGTTCTTATCAGGCTCTATTAGACCAGCAAACCTGGTCCTTTTTTTTTTTTTTAAATGATTTTGAGCTTTGCTCCACATTGTTCTCACACTCTATCCAGGATCTCTTGCACTGATCCCTCTCTGAATGGTTGACAGTGGTAGCTGGGCACCATCTAGTTCTTCTGGTATCATAGTCATATAGGCTGAGGAACACATAGTCTACCAGTCCCTTGGACTAATTGTTTCCATATGTCTTTGGTTTTCTTCATTCTTCTTTGCTCTGGACAAGGAGAGACCCATTGTTGCATCTTGATGGTGGCTTGCGCACTTTTAAGATCCCAGTTGCGACTCACCAGAGTAGGATGTAGGACAATGTTTTTGTGAAGTATGTCATGTCAATTGAGCTTGATGTCTCCTGTGACCACGGTCCCAAGCTGGCAGGTCCAACTACTTGTTCCCTCTGGGTAGCTGGCAGTGGCCAAGAAGCCACCACAGCCTTTCCCCTTGTCAGCTCTACTATATTCTTACAGCACATACAAATATGCATGTAGAAACATTGTCCACTGCCTTACATGGTTATGGGCACATTACCCCATGCCTAGACATACCTGATCGTTCAGCCTGTCCACCCATCTATCCACTCATACTTGCCATCACTGACAATGTAGTACTGTACATGCAAAAGGGCTCATCTTTGTTGTTTACCTCAGACTCTTTCTGTATCTCAGATCCATATACATGATGATAATCATACAAACTCAAACTCAGTAAATTCAAAACTCACAATTATTTCCTTCTTCCTTAAACTTGATTTTACTTTTCCTCAGACACATATTCTGTTTCTTGGTGAAAAGTTCATTCTCCACTTGGAGACTGAAGACAGAAATTTGAAAGTCATCTAGCGTCATCTATCTTCCTCTCTCCCACACCCAATTGGTACTCAACAAATGACCATTGGATGAATGCCTAACCAATTTTTGAAATATGAAAAAGAAACAAAATGTCCATCCTTTGACATCATCTAGTGAGAGCTGGAGCAAGTGTCCTTTGCTCTTCAGGTGTAGATCTTGTTAGTGATGGGGACACTAGCATAGAATGCTTATAATTTAGGAAGGAACTTGTAGGAATGACGAACTTCTTATTAGAGTTCAAGATCTTTGAGGCAAGGACTATATCTTATTCATTTGTGAGTGCTTTACAAATTTGCCAGAAAACCTATTATAGGTCATTAAAAACAAAAATAAAAAAATCAAACCCTTTGCCATTGAGTTGATTCTAACTTATCGTGAAGGACAGAGGACAGAGTAGACCTGTCCTCATAGGGTTTCCAAGGCTGTAAATCTTTATAGATGCAGAATGCCACATCTTTTTCCCATGGAGCAGCTGATAGGTTTGGTTAGTAGCTAAACAATCACTGTAGTACTGTTGTTGTTTGCCGTTGAGTCGGCCCTGACTCTTAGCGACCCCTCCTTGGGTTTCCGAGGCAGTATCACTAAGGAAGTAGGATTGCCCAACCTTCCTTCCAAGGAGTGGCTGGTGGGTTTGAACCACCAGCCTTCTGGTGAGCAGTCAAGTGCCTTAGGCACTATGTTACCAGAGCTCCTGTACTGTAGTACTAGGGCTTCTCAAAAGTCATTGGGGGATATTTTTAATAAATAAATGATAAAAAATGTATGAATGACTGATGTTATCTGTGATAATAGCACTTATCTCCTCAGAAACTCAGTGGGGGTCACTATGAGTTGGACTTGACTCAGTGGCAGTGAGTTTGGTTTTTGGTTTTTCCTATGCAAAGAAAGGAGCTCTGGTGACATAGTGCGTAATGCATTTGACTGTTAACCAAAAGGCTGGCAGTTCAAACCCACCAGTCACCTCAGAAGGAAAGTTGGGCAATCTACTTCTGTAGTGATATTGCCTTGGAAACCCAAGGAGGGGTCACTATGAGTCAGGTCCGACTCAATGGCACATAACAACAACAACAACATGAGCCCTCTGTGTTCTGTGATTTCTGACTAAGTCTCTATGAAATCATGGGTCTACCATCTAATGTTCCCTCTAAAAGTTGCCCTTATAGCAATGGAAGATTGGAATATGCCAGCCAAGTTGCCCCTTGACAGGCAGAAAGGTCTGTTTTAGCCTAAAATACAATTGGGCTTGCATTTTGCGAAGTTAGAAAGGATATCCATAAGCCGTTCTCTTCAAACATCAGTCACACGAAAGACTCTCTCAGAGGCTCGGGGCAAGAGAGAGGAGGGTGTAGAAGGTGATAGAAGAGGGCTGGAACCTGAAAACAAATTCTACAACCTGTAGATAATAAACGAAAAGGGTAGGAACTTCCCACTGGCTGATAGAAAGAAAATGTCACAAACAAGAAAACATAATAAAGCTGGGTTTGAGTCCTTGGTGCCTTCCTTTCATGATTAATGATTGGTCTCAAATAGGATGGGTAAAGGAAAGTGAAGTTCCTCTTGAAGTAGCTTTAAAAATGCCACAGCTTAAAAAAAATTATTGTAACATCAATTTAAGGGGGGAAAAAAAAACAACTCTGCTAAAATGTAAAGGTCAGGAAAGATTTGGGTGTTTTTAAATGCTGTCTTGAGGAAATTCTTATAAAGGTTAAGATGTCATGTAGTTTCAGAGTTATGGGCATAGGAGGGGGGTCCTGGACAAAAGCAGCGCTACCCTGAGGCCCTCAGTGACTGTGACCCTTGCCAACAGTGGGCAGCAGGCAGCTGGCGGATCACGGTGTGTCACTGTGTCACTTGGGGAAACCAGGCACTGCTCTCAGAGCCTTTAAAGCCACAGAAACATTCACTTTCAGAACTCTGATCTGACTACACTCAGGCCATAAGGTTATCTTCTCCCCACACTCCTGAACAGTAAGCCCTCTCCTGCTTCCCTCAAAGCATCACTTAAAACCACCCGGGTTAGGGAATTTTGAGCTCCTGCTGTCTTGCTCTTGTCTGCTCTCACTCTGCCCTGAACTACTCAATCCTTCAGCATAAAGATTCCACAGAGGGCTATCACTGGTTTTAAGGTTTATGGAACATGGGAGCATACCTTGTCCTCCCCACATAAAGTGTGGACATTGCACAGGTTTCCATGGCTTCATGCTAAGTGGGCTGGGAGAAGGTGTCCATTTGATCTCTGATGTCCTAGTTCCAAGATCCTGACAGATCTTCAGCATTTTCTAGTTGGGGATCCTCCCCTGGGAATACAGAGTAGAGTGCCTACCCACCAGTGTTACTCAGCAGGACTTCACCTTGCAGGGCTTATGGAGTCTGTTGGCCATTGCACTGAAATCACTTGGAAGTTATCAAATTACACTCTCAAAATGTGGTCTGTGGACCAGCAGTTTCAGCATGCCTGTGGAGCCTTTTAGAAATGCAGAATCTCAGGCCTCTCTGCAGACTTACTGTAGCAGAATCTGGCATTTTAAACAAGATTCCCTGGTGAACTGTATGTGGGTTAAAGTCTGAAAGACAGACCATCTGCACAAGTGCGTGCACACATGTCGATGCACACACAGAGGCAAACTCTCCCATTGGGGGTCACTGCTGAAGTGACATACTAACTGATCATAATCCTCTGATGGGAACTATTGCTATAGGGGATTCTAACCTGCGGTGCCAAGACCTGCAAAAAAAGCAAGAGCCAGATGTTACTTACTGCCTGTGGGTAGTTATATTACAAAACAAAATAAACAAACTCACTGCCATCAAGCCAATCCTGACTCATAGCGACCCTCTTTGGGTTTCCAGGCAGTATCTCTGTGGAAGTAGATTGCCTAGTCTTCTTTCTGAAGAGTGGCTGGTGGGTTTGAACTACCAACCTTCTGGTTGGCAGTCAAATGCCTTAGGCACTACATCACCAGAGGTGAGCTTTATCTGTTTGATGTGTGTTCTTTGAAGAGCATGCTAAGTCATTTGACCTCTCAGATCACCTGTCCCAGGAGGTTCTTTGTGACACTAGTTGATCTTATCTGGCAGAGCTGGACGTACAGGTATGAGTTAGATTTTTGCAAAACGTAATTTGCAAGGCATCAGGAAGTAAGTCACAAAATGCCACTAAAGGGGCTTATCAAATGGGTTTGAAATCTAACCATCAAACAGTCAGTCATCTGGGTTCACTTAGAATTTCTTGTTAAATACACCAGTTTCCCTGTTGCTGTGAGGGCCACTTTCACTACTGTGGAATATCTTCTCATTCTTCTCCACTGGTATCTGTCCTAAGCTCTCTTTCAGAGCCAATTCAATTACCCAGAAGCCTCCTACTTATTCCTACTTCTCCTTACTTAAGGACTCCCTTGTTGTTGTTATTCTTAGGTGTCATTGAGTCATCTCCGATTCATAGGGACCCTATGCACTACACAACGAAACACTGCCTGGTTCTGTGCCAGCTTCATGATCCTTGCTATACCTGAGCCCATCATTGCAGCCACCGTGTCTATCCATCTCATTGAGGGCCTTCCACTTCTTCATTGACCCTTCACCTTACCAAGCATGATATCCTTCTCCAGGGAATGGTTCCTTCTGACAACTTGACCAAAATAGGTGAGACGAAGTCTGGCCGTTTTTGCTTCCAAGGAACATTCTGGCTGCACTTCTTCCAGGACAGATTTGTTAGTTCTTTTTGCACCTAAGAAGTTCCTTAGGTAGTGCAGATGATTAAGATGCTCAGCTACTAACTGAAAAGTTGGTGATTTGAACCCACCTAGAGGGGGTTCTGTTGACGTAGTGCCTAAAGCACTTGACTGCTAACCAGAAAGTTGGCAGTTCAAACCCACCAGCCACTTCTCAGAAGGAAGTTTAGGCAATCTACTTGCTACTGCCTTGGAAACCAAAGAGGGGTCGCTATGAGTCGGAGACGACTCAACGACACATAACAGCAACAACAACAGAGATATCTCAGAAGACAGGTCTGTTGATCTACTTTTTAAAAATCAGCCATTAAAAACCCTATGGTGTGAAATTCTACTTGAAACACATGGGGTCTCCATGAATTGGGATCAACTCGAAGACAACTGGTTTGGCTTTTTTCTTTTCTTTTTTTATTTAAGACTGTACTTATTTTATGTTCTGTTAATTCAGTACTCATAGGTACTCATATCTTGCTGTTTCATATGGCCTATCTTTAGAACTAGATTTTTAGCCCATCAAGGGCAGAAACTATCTCCTTTTTAAAATAAAAGTAAAAAATTCCAGCCTTCAGCTCAAGATGCTGCATCTAGGAGTGGTCCAATAAATTTAGAAAATGACAATGGTATCATCCGTTATTAACGGTTCTGTGTGCTGGTGCTTTCCAGATGCTGAGCATTTCACACGTGTCAGCTCATGTGATCCTCACAATTATCCTGTGCAGTTCCTGTTATCCTCATTCCTAGAGCGGGAGACCATGGCACCGAGACCAGGGAGGTCTTTGCAAGCTTATGTGGCTAGTGCAGGGCCAGATCCATATTTGTCTGCAATGTCTGTGCCCTCTTCATTAATATTACTATGAGAAAGAGTTTCCCTTTTGCTGCCTGCTGAGAGCAAATCAGATCAGAGTGCTGTGAGTTGAAGGGCTGACTAGGCAGAGACGGAGGGCTAGGTCCAGATGAACAGTGAATACATGCATGGTATCAGGAAAATTATTTACTTCTCTGCAGTCCAAATTTTCAGTTTCTGAAATGGGCTGTGGTTATTCCTAATTCATTAGATAACAGAAAAGTTAAACAATGTAACAATACTGTTGTTAATTGCCATCAAGTTGGGCCCCGACTAATGGCACTCCATGCACAATGGAATGAAATACTGCCCAGTCCTATACCATTCCCATGATCACTTGGAGATTAGGTTGTTGTGATCTATAGGGTTTTCATTGGCTGACTGTCCAAAGTAGATCACCAGGTCTTTCTTTCTAGTCCATGCCTAGTCTGAAAGCTCCACTGAAACCTATTAAGGATCATAGCAACATGTAAACCTCCACTGACAGAAAGGCAGTGGCTGTGCATCGGCCAGGAAATGAACCCAGGTCTTCTGCATGGAAAATGAGAGTTCTATCACTGAACTACCATTGCCCCAAACAAATAATAAAGTTCAAGAAATACTTAAAGATGTGGAAAGGCAGT
Source organism: Orycteropus afer afer (assembly GCF_000298275.1). NCBI lineage: Eukaryota > Metazoa > Chordata > Mammalia > Tubulidentata > Orycteropodidae > Orycteropus > Orycteropus afer. The sequence goes on from NW_006921739.1 coordinate 5,404,666, forward strand.
GGAGGCTCCTGAGGGTTGGGTAACTTAGACACCCAACCCTTAGAAGAATGGCCAACTGCAGGACCTTTTTTTTTTTTTTCCCTTCCCTGTTCCATATTTCTGATTTCTTAAAGGAATGGTAGTAGATCTTCTTTAGGGTGACTCTCCCACCATAAAAGTGTCTACAAAGGTCTATCTCTCACCTACAACATTAGAAAGAGCAGTTTAATTACTTACATTCAGGACGTGGAAGCCAGAAATTGCTCATTATGAACCTACTCATGAGAAAACAAGTGATGCTTACGGGGTCTCAGTTACTTCTTTGACATTCACTATTAAAATCTTTAGTGTTGCGTAAATTAAAAAAAAAAAATTCTGGATTCAGAGGAAGTGGACCTAATGTGATTCTTCTCAATCAATAGTCAATGAGGGATTTTAATTCATGAACACAATTAACATGATTACTATGACCCCTATGGAGTCATTGCATTTTATTGCTCTTTGAGTGAACTGGATTTCCATATTTAGGAGGGAAAGCAAATGGTATCAGAAATCTTGTGTAGTTACATACAATTCTTTCCTAAATATATAATGCTTTTTAAAGGATCTTTTTGGTCTAATGATTAAAATTAATATCTATCTATCTCTATCTATACAGATATATAATTCACCACTCCATTGTAAACAAATGTTAAGAGAACAAAGTTAATGTGTTCAGTATTTCTATTAGAGCTGCTCCTACTGCACACAAGTCCTCTTTGAACTGGCCATGACGACTGAGATTCTCACCATTGGATGAATTCTTACCATTAGAACAAATTTATTTGGGCAAAGGCATTGTCTCTACAAGGAACCTGTTAAAAATACAGGTTACCTGGGCCTGCTAATACAATTCCCACAATAACCATTATTCTGGATGCTTGAATTACTTTATCAGATTAATTAGCTGTCACCTGTCAGACAATATGGCTCTGAGGAAATAAGGCATATTTTAATGGACATCAGTGTCTGAAATATGAAGCAGTTCTATAGGGGACAGACTTGCTGTAGGGCCCTACGCTGGGAGTCTGGAAAGCTAAAAGAAAGGCATTGATTAAGAAGGGGGAACAGAGGAGAGACAAGTGAGAAGAACATCAAAATCAAAATTCTACTTCTTTCACAATTTTGCCTCAGATCACCCCATCTTGTTTTCTGTTTAAAATGCTTTTAATATGCAAGTGACCAATAGAGTCTCTTCTTTGTCTCCCAGCTTTAAAAAAATAGGTCTTACTTGTATCAAAATTAAAGTGAAATGATCCCCCATCCATCTTTCTGTCAAAGTACGTATAGCTGGTTCTCTCCTTCCAGTTCAAACAGCTAAGCAGTATTTACTGGCTGCCTGTGTCTAATTGGGGTCATGTGACTGAGTGCTGGGCACCAGAATGTGGGTGGCCTTAAAATGGTTCTCTGTCTCTCCCCTCTTCCCTGAGGGCCAGGAAGACACTCGAATGCAAGACAAAAGAAAAATGGAAGAAACCCCTTAGTAGTAGGAGCCTGGATTCCTGAGTTACCACTTGGAGAAGAGTCACCCAGTAGTATGTCTGACCAGGAACATCCACCTTGGACTTCACATAAATTAGAAACAAAACTTTGTTGTGCTAAACCATTGAGATTTGAGGGTTTCTTATAATAGCACAGAGTATTATTTACCCTGACTACTATAACTTCCACCACCTATCTGTGAATTTGTTGTACTATGGTATCTTGGGTGTTCTTATGATGATGAAGCTATCCCACTGGTATTTCAAACACTAAGAGTCACATGTGGTGGACGGGATTTAGCAGATTTTCCAGATTAAGACAGACTAGAGCAAAGGCCTGGAGATCTGCTTCTAAAAACTCTATGGATCACAAAAGAATATTGTCTGAAAGTGCTGGAAGATGAGCCTCTAGGATAGGAGGCACTCAAATACACAATGGCTTAGACAATGGACTAGCATACCAGTGATCAGGAAGATGGTGCAGGACCAGCAATGTGTTCTGTTGTACATTAGTTGCCATGAATCAGAGCCAACTTAATGACAACTAACAACAAACAACAACTATAACTTACTGTCTGTGTTGATGTTTGCTATTATTGGATTGCCAAGATACTTAAATCTCTTGAGTAAATCTGGTGAGTTTAACTTCAGAATTAAAATGATAAAAAAGAATATAAGTATTATAAATATCAGTAGCTCTCATTTGCTGAAGACTTTATATTGAGCACTTGAAGTACTTTGCATTTTTGTTTAACCTTACAACAATCTTTTGAGGTAGCTATTATTAATCCATTTTATAGATGTGGAAAGAGAGTGACAAAGTTCATTAAAAAAATTGCTTTAGGTCACATGGCTAATGAGTGGCTGTGATAGTGATCTGAGCCATTCAGTGTCCACACAGACCTCTTAATCAATGTGTGATTCTATTCTTACAATTACTCAGGGGGAAACAGGATCAGACCATGGAACGACACCGCAAGGTCACACTATGAATTGAGGAAAAATACTGCCCTTAAAGAGGAAAAAAAATCATATCACTCTGCCTACAAAATAGTTGAGAGAATGTTTCCTTCAACTCCATTCCACACCTAAAAAATACTGAATTGATTTTCTGTGATTTCCCCTTTTCTGCACTCCATTGAAAGCCTTGGTTATGCCCCAGTTTTCTGCAAAGAGAAAATTCTTACTGCTGAGGTATAAATTCTGCAGATAAGGATGATATAACTAGGTTTCAACTGTGGGACATTCATTCCTCCACTGATACATGTGTGTAAGCCCCATCAAGGAATAGTTTTCTTGGAGGGAAAAACATTCTGTGTTCACAGAGGTAAAACAAGGAAAAGATGGGCACAATGTGTGATAGAAATTTGCACTCCAATGGAAGGGGTGGGGGCAAGAATGAAGCTGAGCAGATGTAGTTTGTTGGTTGTTCTTGTGTATAGGGAATGTCGATTTTCAAGTTTTCTTTTTTGAACAGAGAATGCACAGTTTTGCCTGACTGATTACTATCAAGATTACTGCCATTTGAATTCAACAAGAGTATGCATGTTGAAGGGGCTTCATAAATGTAAGGTGCACCACACATGAAAGACATTATGATTATAGCCTTAATTGAAAACCTGCATGTGAAGATGTGCTCAGTGGTCCCCCAGGGGCCCACAGTCTGATAAGACAGAGTAAGTAGAAGTATAGAGTAGTTAAGAGAACAACTGTGGAGGTACAGTCTAGGGCTAATATTTCAGTACTACCCTTATTAGATGTCCAATAGTTTGGTTAAGTTATCTAACCTTTCTAAGCTCCATATTCCTAATTGATGAAATGAGGATTTTATTTCTCTTATCAGGTTTTGAGAATGACACAGGATAATACATGTATGTATTTATTTAATGTCACTTGTTTTGAGGATGATGATGATAGCATGAAAGACCAAAAAGAAACAAGTGAATCAATAATCAAAGTGTATTTATTTATATGCTTTTCTTATATAAGGTAGTATCAGTTTTATGGATGGGAAGGGTAAAAACAAAATTGGACTGGAAGGAACCCTAAAGATATCTGGCACAGACATAGACAGCTGGTAGATAGGGCTCCCTGCAGGAGTTGGGACTTGAATGGTGGTGTGGTAGAAGGAAATCACAACTGAACCTAGCAATTTTTGCATGAAATTTGTGTCATTTAAGACCTAGTCCAGGTCTCAGAAAGCACCTGCTTATCAGAGAGGGAATGAGTTTTCCACAGAGCATGTCAGGGAAGAGATGTGGGCATGTAGGGGAAGGTGAAGCTCAGTGTAGGCAGAGAGAGAGATAAATTCTAATAGTCTTGGGCAGATCAGCTGACTGACTATACTGAAAAAAAAAAAAAAAACTCACTGTTGTCGAGTCAATTCAACTCATAGTGATCCCTCCTTGGGTTTCTGAGGTGGCATCTCTACGGAAACAGATTGCCCAGTCTTCCTTCCGAGGAGTGGATGGTGCATTTGAACTGCCAGCCTTCTTGTTAGCAGTCAAATGCCTTAGGTACTATGCCACCAGGGCTCCTTGACTGACTATGGATATACTGAATCATCCTAGGAGTCTCTGGGTGCAAAGGGTTAATATACTCTTTTGCTAATCAAAAGGTTGGAGGTTCAAGCCTACCCTGAGGCATCTTGGAAGAAAAGCTTGGCGATCTACTTACAAAAAAATCCTCTACTAAAAGTTCAACAAGACAGAAAACAACAAATGCTGGCGAGGTTGTGGAGAGATTGGGACTCTCATACACTGCTGGTGGGACTGTAAAATTGTACAACCATTGTGGAAAGGAGTATGGCGATTCCTTCAAAAGTTGGAACTAGAAATACCATTTGACCCAGCCATTCCATTACTAGGTATATACCCTAAAGAAGTGAGAGCCATGACAAGAACAAATATATGCACACCCATGTTCATTGCAGCACTGTTTACAATAGCCAAAAGATGGAAACAACCTAGGTGTCCATCAACTGAGGAATGGATAATCAAACTATGGTACATACACACAATGGAATACTATGCAATGCTAAAGAATAATGTAGAATCTGCAGAACACTGCATAACGTGGAGGAACTTGGAGGACATTATGCTGAGTGAAACAAGTCAATCACAAAAGGACAAATATTGTATTAGTCCGTTATTGTAAAAGTTAAGGAAAAGTTTTTCTATAGAAGGAAATTTTCCTTGTTGTTTACCAGGGGTGGGAGGGAAGGGGAGGGAATGCTGTTAGATAGATAGAGATAAGTATTGATTTGGGTGAAGAGAAGGGCAATGTACCAAATGTGAGTGACCAATATGGCAGCATTGAGGATGAGAAAGACATAGAGAGGTACATGGGAGGTACAGACAACAAAGATGAACTCTTTTGCACATGCAGTACTGCATTGTCAGTGAAGGCAAACATGGGTATATGGGTGGATAGATGGGAGGACAGGCTGAACTATTAGGTATGTCTATGAAATAGGGAGTATATCCAAGACAATATATCGGGTTGGCAGACAATGCTCCTATAAGTTTATGTGAATGATCAGAATTCCCGGGTGTATAGTAGAGCTGACAAGGGGCAAGGTTGTGGTCACTGCTTGGTCACAGCCAGATACCCAGAGGGACCGAGTAGTTGAACTTGTGGGCTTGGGGCCATGGTCGCAGGGGACATCAAGCTCAATTGGCATAACATACTATACAAAACACTGTTCCACCTCCTACTTTGGCGAGTAGCAACTGGGATCTTAAAAGCTAGCAAGCTGTCATCTAGATGCAACGATGTGTCTCTCCTCGTCCAGAGCAAAGAAGAATGAAGAAAACAAAAATTAATGGAAACAGTCCTAGCAACTGGTACACCATCTGATCTGCAGCCTACATGACTACGAGACCAGAAGAACTAGATGGTGCCTGGCTACCACTGTCATCCACATGGAAGAGGATCTATTAGGAGATCTTTGATAGAGAGGGAGAACAATGTGGAACAAAACTCAAAATCATTTGGAGAAAAAAAGAGGGTGGGATCAGGTTTGCTGGTCCGATAGAGTCTGGTGGGAACTGCTGAGACTATGGCCCCTAGCTGCCCTTCAGGTCTGGAATTGAACCCACACCTGTGGTTTCCAGCCAAATAAAAAACAGGCATATGAGTTGAACATTTGCCCCAGGTAGATACACTCCTTGAAGAGAACAATCATGGGAGAAAGAAGGGCTGCTTATGCACAGGGAGACAGCTCAGGGGGCAGGAGTCCATGGAGGGATGGACACAGGGAAGAGGTAACTATGGGGAGGAAGTGGGAGGGGAGCTGTTGCATTGTGATAAACTGTGGTCAGTGTCATGAGACAAAGTGTATGTGAACTGCTGTATGGAAAGTGAATTTGCTCTGTGAATCTTCACCCAAATCACAATAATTTAAAAAAAAAAATCAGCTACTAAAGACCCTTCAGAGCACAGTTCTACTCTGACACATGTGGGGTCTCTGTGGGTCAAAATTTACTTGAAGGCAACTGGTTGGATTACTCTGGGCCAATCCTTCATGTTCCAGACATTTCATGCCCACCCTATCATAGTAACCAATAATAGTTATTAAAGTTCAGCAAAGTTCCCATGTTGTTTATTCTGGAACTTAACTTACCCTTTCAGTATTCTACTAGTTTCCCACCAGTCTCCTAAAGAATATCACTTTTGTGAGGAACAGAATGCTCTGCTTCTGATGCTAAAAGTAAGATGTTTGTTTTTGAAGCAACATAGATTCAAATAGCGATAACAATTCTTTGTGGAAAATAAAAGCATCTTTATATTTATTTGAGTAAACAGAAAAATAGCACAATTGGAATGATTTCCCACCTGCTGAACAAAGCCGTTTCCTTTTGTAAGCTGTGTTCCATATATGAGGGTGGTAAAAGCACAGTGCTGCACAAAGGGAATTGTGATGTATTCAGCTGGTGAGAGCCACTGTGCCTGCCAACGGAAGCTCACCTCTCTCCTTTATATTCCACCTCAGCCGAAAGAGAGTCATCCTGCAACTGCTAAACTGACAGGTCGAGCTGCTAGGCAAAATGTGTCCGTTTTCTTCTCAAAGAGCCATGTTTTCCTTGGGAGTTAATTTGTAGGGATTCATGCTGGCCAAATTGGTTCTAAAGTCGAGGTAAAACTTCATAGACACCGTCCCGAAGCCCAGGTTAAACCAGAAGTATTTATTGCAGTTCCATTTCATTCAGATATTTCTTGTCCCAGAGAAAGACTGGGATTTTCCACTGTAGGAGTGCTTTTGTATCTTGGGAGGCTGGTAGTGAGGCAGGCAGCCTTCATTTTGTTCTCTTTGGCTGTTTTTAGAGATCTGGCAAAACTGACCCACCAGCATTCTATAAGACCAAGCACAGACCGAATTGGGAAAGACCTGAGGTTGCCTTGTGTACTCTCACTCTTGTACTATGTTCACTTTTCTCAACTCTTACAGCTCCTCGGACCTATCTAGGGACTTCTGATAACCGGCCTGCTGGTTCCCTGAGCCCTCTACTGTGAGACACCTTAATTTTTTGAGATGTAGCAACAGCAACACTAACAATCACAGCAGTTGCTATAGATTGGCTCTTTATTATGCGCCTGATATTATGTTAAGCCTTTTATTCACATTATCCTGTGTGATTTTCCTCAACAACCATATAGAGTGGCTGTATATTTTGCAGATATGATTGGTACCCATTGCTATCCTGTTGGCCTACCCCAGTAGGTCTCCCGCAGACAATCTGACCTGACAGCTGTGTCCCTCTACCTGAGGGTATTCTCTGGCCTCCATGGGAAAGGAGATACTCAGCCCAGCCATAGGCTAAGTTAGAAATATCAAGGAGTCCACATCCCAGGAGTGACTATCAACTGATAAGTCATGGGAGTTCCTGGATAAATTCCCCCAACTTTCTCTCCTATTGGTGGATAATGCTGAGATGGTTCCCTGTGTTTCCCAGAGGTTTTCCAAAGGAATTGAAAGCAGTTACATAGAGATTGTTGTAGTTAGATGCCCTTGAGTTAGTTCTGACTCCTAGACCCTAACAGAACCAAATTTTTCTTGGTCCTGTGCCATCCTCATGATAGTACATATGTTTGAGCTCATTGCTGAAGCCGTTGTGTGAATCTATCTCCTTGATTGTTTTCCTCTTTTTCACTGATCCTCTACTTTACCAAGCATGATGTCCTTCTCTAGGGATTGGATCCTCCTGATAATATGTCCAAAGTAAGTAAGACAGTCTTGCTATCCTTGCTTCTAAGGAGAATTCTGGCTGTGCTTCTTCCAAGATAGATTTGTTCATCTTCCATTGTGTGTTCAATATTCTTCACCATTACCATTCTTCAATTGTGTCAGTTTCTCTTTGGTCTTCCTTTTTCGTTGTCCAGCTTTTGCATGCATTTGAGGAGACTGAAAATACCTTGGCTCGGGTCAGGCACACCTTAGGCCTCAAAGTGACATCTTTGCTTTTAAGGACTTTAAAGTTGTCTTTGCAGAAGATTTGCCCAACGTGATATGTTGTTTGATTCCTTGACTGCTGCTTCCATGGTTATTGATTGTGGATCTGAGTAAAATGAAATCCTTGACAATTTCAATCTTTTCTCCATGTATCATGATGCTGCTTACTGTCCAGTTGTGAGGATTTTTGTTTCCTTTATGTTGAGGTATTTCATACATTTATACATTTGCCTATCCACTGCCTGACAGTTATCAGAATGGCATTCTGTCTTGAATTGGAAGGCAAAGTTGAATCCTGAATGTGTGCTGTCCTGGTTCCTTCTGAGTTCTAAAAACTTGCAGACCTCTCTTTAACTTTCTATCTCACTCAGTGACACAGAATACCTGTTTGTGTGCCTTGATTTCCCAGCTTGTAAAAGGAAGATAATACTTGCTCCAACATGCTTTTCAGGAATGATGTGAAGATAAATGCATGTTCTGAATTCTTGAGATGAAAAGCACAATGTAAACAGAACACAATCCTATTATTATCAAACTTTAATGCAGTGGCTCTTGGACCTATAAAGGCAGTTATAGTGGTGGTTAGGACAGCTGGATTGTCCACTTGAAGCATTGCCTTTGCAAATTTGCTATCCAACAGACACATGCTAGAAATGCCCATCCTTTCTGCTGATTAAATTTTGTGTTTATTTCCAAGAGGCTAGTTCTGCAGTTATGTTTTTGCCCTTCACGTTCTTCAGATGTGAGGTCAGGTTTTAGAAAGCACATATACACAAACATGCATGTGCCATCTAATAGATGACCCAACTCCTGGAGGGCATGGAGGCCACATCAGTAGTGGGATATTTAGATATAAATTCTTCTCTGAAAACAATATTGTTGGACCTCTGCATGTTTGTGTGTGGCCTGGTAGGCAATCAAGCATCCCTCATTTTCAAAGCAACAAATTATACTGTTTTCCTGTTTTTGACAGAATTGGAGCTAGTAGATTTCTCCACAAAAACAAAACAAAACAACCATAAAGAAACACTACCGTTTCCTTCTCAAATTAATTCTTTCAGTGTGTGCATCTAACTCCATAAAAATGTGGTTTAGCTTTTGAAGTTTTTATTAATATTTATTATGCCCTTTTGGTGCCCTTGAACCTCACAGAAACAGAGCCCTGATAGAAATATCTGGCTTCTAGGTGGACTGTAGTATACCCAAGCCCAACCATGAACTTTAAAAAGTACATATAAAATTTGGCTTTGCTTTCTTTCTCCTGTCTCTTGATGTAAAAGTTTATATTTTAAATACGTTTTTAAATGCAAATTTTAATAGCTTTTATTTTAATTTCAAAGTAATGCATCCTTGTAAAAAAATAGTGATGTGCATAAAGAAACAAAGGAAATAGTCCCTCTTTCCTGATCCATCTAAAATCCCAGTGCCAAGAAGTAAACCATGTGCTTTAAATCCTTTAAGTTAGAGCTCTGTTAGTTTGAGGGATTGAAATTGTTTTAAGCAGCTAGTAAGCAGTTATATTTCTCAATATAAAAGAAAGAAAAAAATCATAGAAATATTTGAAAATAAAGTAAATTAAATACAGAAAATAAAGGTACCCATTAATTAGTTTACTACCAAGTGATAACCAATTTCTAACATTAGTGTATTTCTTCCAGAATTTTCTCCCACATGTACTGAATATGTAAAGTATCTGCCCACCCTAAAAATCAGCATTATATTGAGGCAATTTTCCAATATCAAAAAAGTCTTCAAAGGCTGAATGACCATAAAACATTTCATTGTAATTGTTAGATCTTAAATTATTCCCAAATAACAAGATGAGGATGGGATGGGGAATGCATATCCCTCTTACCTACGGCAACTTCATGTTCTAAAGTGCTGAAACTCATGTGAAATTGTTCACTACAGATTATAAAGCAAACACAAATAATCTCATGCTTACCTTGCTTACTGGGTACTCTGTCCCTGTGAAGGATTATAAATTTGAAAAGAGGTTTTGATTCTGTAGGAAAGTGCTGTGGGCTTGGGAGAGATAAGATACCAGCCACACCTAGAAGCAGAAGCTTTGATTGGTGAAAAAATGTGTACTTGTTCATTATAGATTACTATAGATTAGTAAGTAAACACAAGTAAACCCATGCTAATCTTGCTTATTGGGTAATCTGACACTGCAAGAGGTACACTTGTCTCTGGATCCCCTTCCTCCTTTTTTCCTAAATTGGGGTAACTTCTCTGGCTGGTGAGATGGGAGAAGGTATTGAATCAGTCCTTCCTCCCCACATCCCTTGATGTCCTGCAGATTTGTGATTCAGCCCCCTCTTTTCTTGAAGTTGCTGGTCCCTAGCAGGGATTATGTGGATGGTACAGGATCCGGCAGTGTTTCGTTCTATGGTACATAGGGTCACTCTGAGTTGTAGGCCACTTAACGGTACTTAACAACAACAACAACAACAACAACAACAACAACAACAAGGATACTGCCAGGTACTGCCAGGTTCTCTGTTGCTTATGACTCACGTTCTTGCTACTCCAAAGGGAAGGCCTGTAATGGGGGAGGGGGAGAAGGGATGGATTTGTGTTGTTTAATTCTGGAGAAAAAGTAGACTTGTGGTCACAAATTTAGTTACTTCTCTCATGCGATTAGGATTATGTACAGATGGTCATCAATTTGACTCCTGTGTTGATCTCTCTACTGGCTCATAACACAGGTTGGGGGAGAGAATGAATGAATGGATCGAGAATGAATGAAGAGAAGTGTAATTAATTATACCTCCTATTGTTATGGTAGGAGCTCTGGTAGCATAGTGCCTAAGGCACTTGACTGCTAACCAGAAGGCTTGCGGTTCAAACCCACCAGCTACTCCTCGGAAGGAAGATGGGGCAATCTACTTCCATAGTGATACTGCCTCGGAAACCCAAGGAGGGGTTGCTATGAGTCGGGTCCAACTCCATGGCACATAACTACAACAACAACATTGTTATGGTTAAGGAGTTCTAGTGGCACAATAGTTAAAATTCTCAGCTGCTAATCAAAAGTCATCAGTTCAAACCCACCAGCCTCTATGTGGGAGAAAGATGTGGTAGTCAACTTCCGTAAAGATTTATGTAGCTTTAGAAACCCTTTGGGGGCAGTTCTCTGTCCTATATGATTACTATAATGCAGAATCATGGTCAATGGGTTTGGCTGATTCTGGGGTAGTATTATTGTTGTTAGATGCCTACAAGTCCATTGAGATTCATAGCTACTTTATGTGACAGAGTGGAACTGCCCTATAGGGTTTTCTTGGTTGTAAACTTTATGGGAGCAGATTGTCAGGTCTTTCTCCCTTGCAGCTGCTGCATAGGTTCGAACCACCAACCTTTCAGTCAGCAGCTGAGAGCTTGGCTTTTGTGCCACCGTGACTAATATTACTAATATTACTAAGTTGTTAGGTGCTGTTGAGTCAATTTTGATTCCATAGTGACCCTATATACAACAGAATGAAACGTTGCTGGTCCTGTGCCAGCCTCACAATCACTGCTGTATTTAAACCCATTGTTACGGCCACCCTGTCCATACATCTCATTGAGGGTCTTCTTTTTCACTGACCTGCTACTTTATCAAGCATGATATCCTTTTCCAGGGACTAGTGCCTCTTGATAACATATCCAAAGTCCGTGAGAAGAATCTCTTTATCCTTGTTTCTGAGAAGTATTCTGACTGTACTTTCTTTAAGGCAGATTTATTCTTTTAATGTTTATACTCTGTGCTAGGCTGCATTTTCTTGTATAACTCTCTCAACAACTCTTTCTAGTGATATTATTATTTCCATCTCACAGATGATAAGACCGAGGCATGATGACATCCCTAGCAAGCAGTGTAGCTGGAATTTTCTCCCATGCTCCTCATTACTTCACTCTATTGCCTTCTGTCTACGTAACACCATGAACTCTTTGGTACATAAATTGTTTGTAGCTTAAGTTTGCAAACTTTACCCAACGCTGCTTCCCATTATTGAATAAATGTCCATCATTATTTTTACAAAATTTTGTTGTAGTTATTAAATGCTTTTAAAAACTATTTATAGCGGCTTTTTTTTTAAATATGGAAACTTTATATTTTATGCTGTTAAATCTATTCCTGTTTCTGTTTAATGACTTATTCCATCTTGACTTTTATGCATAGAAAGTCCTTGCCCACCCAATAGATTTTTACCGATATTTTACTCTAGATTGCTATAGTTTTATTTTAAAATTTTTACCATCTGGAAACTATTTGTTATAAGAGAGCCATTATATACATATATACACACACACACACACACACACATATATATATATATATACACACATACACACACACACATATATGTACATATATATATATATATATTTAATTTTTGTTGTGATTTGGGTGAAAGTTTACAGAGCAAATTAATTTTCCATACAGCAGTTCATACACATTTTGTGTCGTAACATTGATTGCAATACCCCACAATGTAACAGCTCTCTTCCCACTTCCTCCCTGTAGTTACCTCTTCCCTGTATCCTTTCCTCACATGTACTCCCATGCCCTGAACTACTATCTCCCTGTGTATACACTGCCCCTCTGTTCTTCCATGATTTATCCCTCCAAGGAATGTATCTACCTGATGTAAATATGTACCCCATATGTCTGTCCATTGTTTGGCTGGAAGCCACAGGAGTGGGTTCAATTCCAGACCTGAATGGCAGCCAGGGTAATGATTTTGAGTTTTGTTCCACATTGTTCTCCCACTCTATCCAAGATCTCCTACATAGACACCCCCCCCCCCGCAAGTGGTTGACAGTAGTAGCTGGCACCATCTAGTTCTTCTGGTCTCATGGTCATATAGGCTAAGGACTGCATGGTCTACCAGTCTCTTGGACTAATTATTTCCATGTGTCTTTGATTTTCTTCATTCTTCTTTGCTCTGGATGAGGAGAGACCCATCATTGCATCTAGATGACCTCTTGCAGGCTTTTAAAATCCCAATTGCTACTCACCAAAGTAGCATGTAGAACAATGTTTTTGTGTAGTTTATTACACCAATTGAGATTGATGTCTCCTGAGACCATGGTCCCAAGCCCGCAGGTCCAAGTACTCACTCCCTCTGGGTAGCTGGCTGTGGCCAAGAAGTCACCACAACCTTTCCCTTGTCAGTTCTACTATATACCTGGACATTCTTACAGCACATACAAATACGTTTGTAGAAACATTGTCTGCCAACCCTATACATGGTCATACTTGATTGTTCAACCTGCTCATTTATCTATCGACCTGTAGATCAATGTTTGCCATCACTGACAATGCAGTACTATATATACAAAAGAGTTCATTTTTGTTGACTGTACCTCTTGTGTACCTTTCTATGTCTTCCTCTTTCTCAATGCCACCATGTTGATCACTCACATTTGGTACATTGCCCTTACCTTCACCCAAATCAATACATGTCTCTACCTATCTAACAGTGTTCCCTCCCCTCCCTTCCTACCCTTGGTTACCAACAAAGAAAGTTTCCTTCCATGTATAAACTTTTCTTGATTTTTTTTTTAAATGTAATTTATGTACAGTGAAATACACAAAACTAAAGTGACATGGGTCAATGTATTTTTTTATTTTTAATTTTTTTGCAATAGCCCCTCCACTCCACTCCCACTCCTGGTAACCAACAAAGTTTCCTTCCATATATAAACCTTTCCTTGACTTTTTACAATAATGAACTAATACAATATCTGTCCTTCTGTGATTGGCTTATTTCACTCAGCATAATGTCCTCCAAGTTCATCCACATTATGTAGTGTATTACAGATTCTAAATTATTCTTTAGTGCTGCATAGTATTCCATTGTGTGTATGTACCAGTTTGGTTAACCATTCTTCTGCTGATGGGCACCTAGGTTTTTTCTGTCATTTTGCTATTGTAAATAGCACTGTGATGAACATGGGTGTGTATATACCTGTTTTTGTCCTGGCTCTCACTTCTTTAGGAGATATATCTAGTAACAGAATTGCTGGATCAAATGGTATTTCTAATTCCAACTTTTTAAGGAATCGCCATACTGCTTACCACAGTCGTTGAATCATTTGACAGTCCCACCAGCAGTATGAAAGTCTTAATCTCTCCACATCCTCACCAGTATTTATTTTCTGTCTTGTTCAACTTTGCTATTAGTGCTGGGGACAGGTGGTATCTTATGGTTGTCTTGATTTGCATCTCTCTAATGGCTAATTGGGAGCTCTGGTGACATAATGCCTAAGTCATTTGACTGCTAACCAGAAGGCTGGTGGTCCAAACCCACTAGCCACTTCTCAGAAGGAAGGTTGGGTGATCTACTTCCATAATGATACCACCTCAGAAACCCAAGGAGGGGTCGCTATGAGTTGGATTCTACTCAACAGCAGTGAGTAATGGCTAATGATTGTGAACATTTCTTCATGTGTTCATTGGTTGTCTGTATATCTTTTCTAGTGAAGTGTCTATTCATGTCCTCTGCCCATTTTTTTGATTGGATTGTCTTTTTGTTGTTGAGATGTTGGAATTTTCTATAAAGTTTAGAGATGAGTCCCTTGTCAGATATGTCATTGCCTAATATTTTTTTCTCAATCTGTAAGTTTTCTTTTTACTCTTTTTGAGAAGTCTTTTGCAGCATGTAAACTTTTAATTTTTAGAAGGTCCCAGTCATCTAGTTTATCTTCTGCTATTTGTGCATTTTGAGTTATGCTTGATAGTCTATTTATGCCATATATTAAAACAAACCAACAAAAAACCCACTGCTATGGAGTCGATTCTGACTCATAGCGACCCCCTTTGGGTTTCCGAGATAGTAAATCTTTATGAAAGTAAAGTGCCCCGTCTTGCTTCTGCGGAGTGATTGGTGAGTTTGAACCACTAACCTTCTGCTTAGCAGTCAGATGCCTAAAAAACCCCGTCAGGCAGTTCTACTCAGTCCTATAGGGTTACTGTGAGTTGGAATCAACACATTAACACACACGACCAGTAGAGTTGCTGGTGACCCATGTTGCTTTCATGAAGGCAAAAGGCACCTATTGTTTAAGATGTTCTTCTGAGTGTCTCAGGAAGGTGATGAATTTATCTTCACATCTATGGTACTCTTTCCTGTTCAGGTTTTCTTTTCATTATTTTATATTTTTAGTGGCTACTGGGAATAGAATCTTACATAAATAAATAGTTATTATGATTCAATATTTTTAAAATAATTGGTCATTGCTGACAGATGAGAACATTCTTCTGGAATTGTTTGTCACTAAGTCATTTTAAAAGAATGATGAATTTTTCTTGCAATTCTTCCATAAGTTTCATTGTTATTGCATTGACTGGAACATCCAGAACAATGTTAAATAATAGTTCTAGTGGACATCCATTTTTTGTTTCTGATTTTGATAGGAATGTCTGCAGACATGAAAACATGAAGTTACTTGTTGGTTTAAGATAGATATTTAAATTAGATAGGCATTTAAAGAAATATTATTTCTATTTATAAAAATGTTTTCTAAATTTTTAACAGCCAGGACTAGATGTTGAATTTTATTATTATTTTTTTTAACCCTATTTATATTTTCCAACATTAAATCATCCTTGCAGTTTTAGAATAATGTACTTAAAGATGTGCTTGGAGACAATTATCCATGGGTCTCTCATGTTTCTGCATGTCTTGTAAGCAGAAGCACTAACTGCCCTTTTTTGGAGTACCTTTTCATAGGTAGAGACAGTGTCTTCCTCTGAAACAAAGGGCAGGTTTGCTTACGCCTTGGAAGTTATAGTGTCTCCCCCTGGAGCAAATAGCAGGAGTGTTTACTGTCCAGTATAATAAAGATAATGTTTCCCGCTGGAGCAATGGGCTGATGCTTATACCCATTATTAAAGATTCTAGTTTCCTGAGCTCAAGGTTTCTCTCCTGTAATGCAACCCACTCAATGTACAAACATCTACCTGAGCCCATAACACATCATCCCCCTGAGACATGAGGGGAAAAGGGAGCTGATAAAAATACTGATGCTCATGTTGCTTTTTGTGCCACGAGTAATAAAATCCTTTGTTTCTGACCTAAAAGTCTTGTGTCTTCTGCCACATACCACTATAGCAGGCCACCTTGTTAACTTGCAAGTACTGTAAAAAATCTCAGACACTTCACAGTTCATAACATGATCTGTTATTGTTTAATGGAGATTCAATTTCTTAAAATATTGCTTATGAATGTGTATCTATAATCTCAAGTAATATTGGATTGGATTTTTTTCCCATGCTGTCTTTATTAGATTATTATGATTATGCTAACTATGAAGGAATTTGAAATTCTGTTTTGTGTTGAAGTAATATATATGACGTGCAAATGATCTATGCCTTTAAAACTTGCAAAGACTTGGTGTGAAACAGTTTTGGCTTAAAAACGTTATTGGAATTAAGTATTTTTTCTATTTTTCCCCATTGACATAGATGTATTAAGGTTTCCTACTTCTTATGGAGTCAACTTTAGCAATTTATATTTTTCGACAATATCAGTGAATTTTGAAAATTTACAAGTGTATGATACTGTCTTATAACACTGAGACTATCTCACATCTACAGTTATCCCACATTTCTCATTTATGTATTTGTGGTTTTAAGCTCTCTTTTTAATTTTTTTTCTGGATGTCCCAAAATATGCCACAATATTACATTTTATAGTATTTGCTTTCATTAATTTTTGCCCTTATTTTTGTTATTTATTCCTTCCTGTTTTTAAAAGATAATTTTTTGTTTATTTTCTAACTTCTTAAATTTACTCAAGCTTAATTCTTTTATTATATTTTTGCTCTAATTAAGAAAGCAAATAAATCTGCTTTTTCTGTCAATAGTTTTAGTTACATTTTGTAAGTTTTTCTATGTAACATTCTGATCAATATTGTTTTCTAAATAATTTGTTATCACAATTTTGACCTCCTCTTTGATCTAAATAATACTTTTGCATATGTTTTCTAATCAACAAATAATTTCCTTTGTTTAAATTTGTGTTACTATTTTCTAGTTTATTGCATTATACTTTTCTTTTATGAAATGTATCAAAGTTTTTTTTCTCTATTATATAATTAACTTCTAAAAATATTACACACATGTTTGAAAAGTAGATGTATTCAAGAAGAGTGCAAGCTTTAAGTTGTATCAGTTATAGGAACTAAAACATTATTTACATATGCTTTACTTTAATTTTTATTTAAAATATATAAGATATTTTAAACAGAAAGATTAGTTATCCCCATGTGCCCATAACCTAGGTTCAAAAACTAACAAAAAAACCAAAACCAAAACCAAAACAAAACTCACTGCCATTGAGTCGTTTCCAACTCATAGCGTTCCCTTCTTGGGTTTCTGAGGTGGTATCTCTACTGAAGTAGATAGCCCAGTCTTCCTCTGAAGGAGTGACTGGTGGGTTTGAACCACCAGCCTTCTGGTTAGCAGTCAAATGCGTTAGGCACTATGCCACCAGAGCTCCCCCCCCCCAAAAAAAAAACCTATAAACTAATTGCTAATTTTCTTTCTTTTTTAAAAAATATATTATTTTTAAATCCCTTCATCCACATCAAACCTATGTCTTAATTATCCATCTATTTTCCTTCCCTTCCCCTCCTGTCCCATTCCTGGTAACTAACAAAGAAAATTTCCTTTGCTGTATAAATCTTTCCTTGACTTTTACAACAATAAACTCAAACAATATTTGCAATTCTGTGATTGACTTATTTCACTCAGGATAATGTCTTCCAAGTTCCTCCATGTTATTATGAGGTGATTTCCTGATTTTTCATTATTCTTTAATGCTGCATAGTATTCCATTGTGTGTATGTACTATAGTTTGGTTATCCATTCATCTGTTGATTGGCACTTAAGTTGTTTCCATCTCTTTGCTATCGTAAACAGTACTACAATGAACTTGGGTGTGCATATATCTATTCGTGTCTCAGGTCTCTCACCTCTTTAGGATATATTCCTAGTAATGGTTCAAATGGCATTTCTATTTCCAACTTTTTAAGGAAGTGCCATACTATTTTCCATAGTGGATGTACCATTTTACAGTATTAGAGTTTCAATTTCTCTACAACCTCACCAGCATTTGTTATTTTCTATCTTGTTAAACTTTGCCATTATTGTTGGGGTGAGATGGTATCCCATTGTTCTCTTGATTTGCATCTCTCTAATGGCTAATGATCGTGAGCATTTCTTCATGTGTTTGTTGGCTGCTTAAGTATCTTCTTTGGTGAAGTATCTGTTCATAGCCTTTGCCCATTTGAGAACTGGATTGTTTGTTTTGATGTTGAGGCATTGAAATTTTCTATAAATTTTAGAGATAAGTCTTTCGTGAGATATGTCATTGTCAAGTATCCCCCCCCCCCCCCAATCTGTGTCCTTTTACTCTTCTGGATCAGTCTTTTGATACACATAAGAATTTAATTTTTAAAAGGTCCCAGTTACCTAGTTTCTCTTCTGCTGTTTGTGCATTTTGGATTATGGTTGATAGTCCATTCTTACCATAAATTGAGGCCCCTAAATTGCCCCTATTTTATCTTTGAAGAAATTTGTAGTTTTGTTTTTACACTTAGGTCTTTGATTCATCTTGAGTTAATTTTTGTGTATGGTTTGAAGTATGGCTCTTGTTTCATTTTTCTGCAAATTGATATCCAGTTTTGTCAACACTATTTGTTAAAGAAGGAGCTCTGGTAGCATAGTGCCTAAGACACCTGACTGCTAATCAGGGGCCTGGTGTTTCAAACCCACCAGCTACTCCTCAGAAGGAAGGTTGGGCAATCTACTTCTGAATTGATATCTCCTTGGAAACCCAAGGAAGGGTCGCTATGAGTTGGGTTCGACTTGAAGGCACATAACAACAACAACATTTGTTAAAGAGACTATCTCTTTTCTATTGAGCGGGTTTTGGCCCTTTGTCAAAGACAGCTGTGTCCATAGGTGAATGGATCTATTTCTGGATTCTCAATTTGGTTCCAGTGGTCTATGTGTCTATGATTGGACTGATACAGGTTGTTTTGACTACTGTGGCTGTATAGCAGATCTGGGAGTGTGAAACCCCTGCTTTTTCTTCTTCTTCAGTAGTGCTTCCCTTATCTGTGCTCTCTTTCCTTTCCATATAAAATTAATGATATATTTATTTCATGTCCTTAAAGAATGCTGATAAAATTTGGATTGGGATTGCATGAATCTATACATTACTTTGGGTAGTGTTGACATTTTCACAATGCTCAGTCTTACTATCCATGAGCATGATATGTTCTTCCATGTATATAGATGTCTTATTGTTTCTTGAAGTAGTGTTTTGTAGTTTTCTTTGTATAGGTCTTTGTGTCCCTGGTAAAATTTATTTCCAAGTATTTTATTTTTTGGTAGCTATTGTAAATGGTATTGATTTCCTTATTTCTTTTTCAGCAATCTCTTTGTTGGTGTAGAGGAATCCAACTGATTTTTGTATGCTGATCTTGTGTCCTGCCACTATGCTAAATCTCTCAGTTAGTTCCAGTAGTTTTCTTGCTGAGTCTTTTGGATTTTCTGTGTATAGGATCATATCATCAGCAAATAGGGATGGTTTTACTTCTTCCTTACCAATCTGGATGCGTTTGATTTCTGTCTTGCATTATTGCTCTGGCTAGGACTTCCAATACAATGTTGAATAGAAATGGTGATAGAGGGCATCCTTGTCTGGTTCCCATTAGCAAGGGGAATGGTTTGAGCCTCTTTCCATTGAAGATATTGTTGGCTGTTGATTTTGCATATATGCCCCTTATTATATTGAGGAATTTCTTGTCTATTCCTATTTTTCTGAGAGTTTTTAATCAGGAATGGGTGATGGATTTTACCAAATGCCTTTTCTGCATCAATTGATATGATTGTTTGGTTCTTTCCCTTTGTTTTATTTTTGTAGTGGATTACATTGATTGATTTTCTAATTTTGAACCATCCTTGCATATCCATTTGGTCATGGTATGGATCCCAGTTGTTCATGGTATATTATTACTGTTATTATATTTTTATATAGTGTTGGATTTTATTGGTAAGGATTTTATTGAGGATTTTTCTGTCTATATTCGTGAGGCATATTGTCTGTACTTTTTTTTAGTAATGTCTTTGCCTGGTTTTGGTATCAGGAGTAAACTTGCTTCATAGAACACATTTGAGAGTATGCCATCCTTTGCTGTGTTCTGGAACAGCTTGAGTAGGATAGATGCCACCTCTTTTCTGACTGTTTGATGGAATTCTCCAAGGAAGCCATCAAGGCCAGGATTTTATTTTATTATTTTTTTAATATCCCCTGCTCAATTTCTTCCTTTGTTATGGGTCTGTTCAAATTTTCTACCTCAGTCTGTACTAATTTACATAGGTCTTGTGTTTCTAAGAATTGGTCTGTTTCTTCTAGGTCTTAAAATTTGTTACAGTAATTGTCTTCATAGTATTCTGCTATTATCCTTTTTATTTTGATTGGTTCTGTTGTGATGCCAGTTTCATTTGTTATTTGAATTTTTTTGCATCTTCTCTTTCTTTTCCTTAGTTAAATTTAGCAGTAGTTTGTCAGTTTTGTTAACCTTTTTGAAGAACCAGCTTCTAGTCTTGTTGATTTTCTCTATTGTTTTTCTGTTTCATTTATTTCTGTTCTGATCTTTGTTATTTCCTTTCTTCTGGAGACTGAAGGCTTCTTTTAATGCTATTTTCTAATTGTTGGATTGTTGAGGTATGGTGTTGATTTTGATTCTTTCTTCTTTTTTAATGTGTGCATTAATTGTGATAAATTGACTTCTGAGTACTACTTTCACTGTGTCCCAGAGGTTTTGGTATGGTGTATGTTCATTCTTGTTTTTTTCTAGGGATTTTTTTTCCCCACACTTTATTTCTTCTGTTACCCAGTGGTTCTTGAGCAGAGTGTCATTCAGTTTCCATGTATTTGATTTTCTCCCTTGGTCTTTCTATTGTGGATTTCCAATTTTATAATATTGTGATCTGAGAAGATGCTATGTACAACTTCAACATTTTTAAACTTGTTGTTGCTGTTATGTGCTGTGGAGTCGGACCTGACTCATAGTGACCCCTCCTTGGGTTTCTGAGGCAGTATCACAACGGAAGTAGATTGCCCAACCTTCCTTCGAGGAGTGGCTTATTGAAGCTTAATTGTGGCTTAAAATATGATCTACTCTGGCAAATGCTCCAGGTGCACTGGAAAATAATGTTTTTTTTTTTTTTTTTTTTGGTTAAGTGGAGTGCTCTGTGTATGTGTATGAGGTCAAGTTGGTTGATTGTGTTGTTGAGATCTGTATCTTTGTTGAGTTTTTTTCTAGTTGTTCTGTCCTTCATCTAAAGCAGTGTATTGAAGTCTCCTACTACTATTATAGTGTCTATTTCTCCTTTCAATTCAGTGAATATTTGCTTTATGTATTTTGGAGCTTTTTCATTAGGTGCATAGATATTGGTTATTGTTATGTCCTCTTGTTCTAAGACTCATTTATCATTATAATGCCCTTCCTTATCTCTTATGCTGGATTTTGCCTCAAAGTCTATATTATCAGAGATCAGTATCACCACTTCTGCTTTTTTTTTGGTTGCCAGCAACTTGAAGTATTTTTTCCATTTGTTGATTTTTAATTTATTTATTTTAAATGCATTTTATTGAAATACAATTTATTTACAGTGTGAATTACACAAAACTAAAGGGACATGGGTCAATGCTTTTTTTTTTTTTTTTTTTTTTTTTGCAGTGTCCCCTTCCCTTCCCTCCTACCACTGGCAACCAACAAAGAAAGTTTCCCTCCATATACAAACCTTTCCTTGACCTGCCACAATAATGAGCTAATACTATATTTGTCCTTCTGTGATTGACTTCTTTCACTCAGCATTATGTCCTCCCAGTTCACCCATATTATGTGGTATTTTGAAGACTCTACATTATTCTTTAGTGCTGCATAGCATTCCATTATGTGTATGTACAATAGTTCGGTCATCCACTCTTCCACCGATGGGCATATAGGTTGTTTCCACCTTTTTGCTATTGTAAATAGTGCTGTGATGAACATGAGTGTGCATATATCTGTTCCTGTCTTGGCTCTCACCTCTTTATGATATATACCTAGTAAAGGGATTGCTGGGTCAAATGGTATCTCCAATTCCAGCTTTCTAAGGAATCACCATATTGCTTTCCACAGTGGTTGTATCACTTCACAGTCCCACCAATATTGTATGAGAGTCCCAATCTCTCCACGTCCCTATTAGCATTTGTTATTTTCTGTCTCATTGAACCTTGCCATCAGTGCTGGGGTGAGACGGTATCTTATTGTTGTTTTGATTTGCATCTCTCTGATGGCCAATGATCATGAGCATCTCTTCATGTATTAGCTAGCTGGTCACCTGAATATCCTCCTTGGTGAAGTGTCTATTCTTCTGCCAAGTTTTCAATTGGATTGTTAATTCCTTTGCTGTTGAGGCATTGGAATTTTCTATAAATCTTAGAGATAAGTCCTTTGCCAGGACTTATGTAATTATTGGCAAATATGAATTTGTTGCTCTCATTTTTTTATGAGCTTTTCCGTGGTGTTGATTTCTTTGTTCCATATAATTTTCTATGCTGAGCTTGTTTTGTTTATGAATTGTGTTATTACTTCTTTAATTGCTATTTGTTTTAGTATTTGCTGAATGTTTATTTATGCTGGCCCTCTTTTTATTTTCATGTGAAGGTTTATCATTTTTCTTTGAGGTTACCTGTGATTTAAAATTTTTCTTCCCAGGTTTAGAACAGTCCGTTCTATCTTGTAGTTTTCTTGATTTCCCTACCATTTAGAAGTTCTGTAACAACAGTTTTTTCCCTTTCTTTGGTTTGTAGTTGTCCTCATTTGTCAATTGATGTCTCTGGTTCCCTATTTACAATCTTGTAGGCTTATTTACTTTGGATACTTCCATAGCTGGGTTAATTTCTGGGTTATATCATCCTGTATGTTAATGGTCCGTTGTTGTTGGCTATTGTTGCTTCTCTGTCCAAAGAGCTCCCTTTAGCATCTCTTGTAAGGTTGGTCTGGTCTTAACATATTCCCTTACTTTCTGCTTATCTGGAAATGTCCTAATTTCACCATCATATTTGAGGGACAATTTGGTGGGTACACAATTCTTGGTTGGAAATTTTTTTTTTCAGGGTATTATATATACCATCTGTGTTGGTTACATGTTTGTGTCAACTTGGCTGGCCCTGGTTGAGTGGCTGGGCAGTTGGTGGTAGTTAATCCCCATGATGAGAATGGCAATCACCTCCATGGTGGGATCTACCACAAGCAACTGAGTTGCTGCTTTGGGTATGTGGTCTGCTTCCCATATATAAAAAGCAGCTTTGGGAATGGTCTCTAGCATATAGCATGCTTTGGCCCTGCATGTAATCATGTCATTGTTCAGCAGCCTGCCATGCTCTGCTGACCTTGGGGCTTACAATGAACTCAAATTAATGGCCTGCCATGTGGTTTGGTAACATCAGGACTGTGCCTTTTTACTTGTCAACCTTGGGCTTCTTAGCCCCAGAATCCAGCAGCTGTCTGAGTGAAGAAATGCCTTTAGCTCCAGTGGGCTGGGAGCAGGAGGCAGAGCTGGACCCCAAGATTGAGGGGCTTTCACTTAGCCCCTAGAGCCTGGCACTTTGAACTTGGACTTAGAGCCTCCAAACCGTAAGAGAATAAACTCCTGTTTATTAAGGCCATCCCATTTGTGGTATATTCCTGTCAGAGTGGCACCAAGTAACCATCCAGAGCACCATCTCATTTTCTTCTTGCCTATGTGGTTTCTGCCAAAAAATCTGAGCTTAGTCTTATTGGTTGCCCCTTGTAGGTAACTTTTCATTTTCCCCGTGCTGCTCTCATGATCCTTTCTTTTTCTTTGGTTTTGGTGAGTTTGATGATAATATGTCTTGGTGATTTTCTTTTGGGGTCTATCCTACTTGCGGTTCCTTGGACTTCCTGAATGGATATGTTCTCATCTTTCATCATACCAGGAAAAATCTCTTACAACAAATCTTGGACAATTTTCTCTCTGGTTTTATTTGTCTCTCCTTGTTCTGGAATTCTGGTTACACATAGGTTATTCTTTTTGATGGTATCCACATGAACCTTAAGCTTTCTTCATTTGGTTTTGATATTTTTTTCTGATTTGTCCTTTTCCAAAGAAGTGTTCTGATATTTGCCTTCAATTTCACTAATTCTGTCTTCCATTGATTCAATTCTGCTCCTTTGCCCATTCAATGTCTTATCTATTTCTGAAAATTTAGTATTAATCTTCTGGATTTCTGTGTGTAGATGTTGTATCATTTCTAATTTTTCATTTATTTTGTCATTTTGTTCTTGTATTGTCTTTCAAAATTGTTGTAGGGTTTTCTCTGTACTTTCCTCAATTTTGTCAGTGTTTTCCTTGATCTGTTTCTCAATTCATTGAAGATAACTAAATATAATTCTTCTGAATTCCTTATCAGGGAGTTCCATTGCTACGTCTTCCTTGGGGATGTGTTTTGGGTCTGTATCCTAGTCCCTTGTTTCTCCTGCTTTATCTTGCTTCTTTGCGTGGACTGTGATGCTTCATTGTCTCCAAGGCATTGTGACATTTTTGTGTTTATATTTAATTAGTGATTGCATGTTGGAGTGACTTGCCCACGATTTTCATTTTCTTTGTTTTGTTTGTATGTTATCTACACAAGCAGGGTACTGTACTTGCTCCTCTATCACTAGTTGACAGCATTTATACCTCACCACCTGTCTCCTTTTCTGTTGCCAGCCTCTCGTATGTCCCTGCCATCTTTGGCAAACAGAGACTATTTTTAGGTCACTGGAATCTGAATAAGAATGCTATCACTTTAAAATCCAAAATGGTTGCCACTTGTAAACATTCAAAATGATTGCACCCCTGGTCACTTTAAATATCCAAAATGGCTGCCACGTGTAAACAATCAAAATGGCTGCTTCCTCCAGACAGCTCAGGTTGTCTCCCTCCTTACTATTTCCCTTCCTAGTTATAGGCCACCAGTGCAGTCATCCTTGCAGCCCTTGGTGACCAGGTCTGATCTTTAGGTCAATTCTCAGGTCCCAACACAACTTGGAAATATTCAGGGTGTTGGTCCCATCAGAGTAGCTGACAGTTCACAGCTCTGACTGTCTCTGTACTCACTGTTTTTGTTCAGGTTTTTCCACTAGTTGGTGCCTAATCCACCTCTGTATAGTTCGTTTCAAAGCTCAGGGTTCCCAGATTATCTTCTGTATCTCTGTCAATTGATTTTTCTTTTCTTTGTTGATGAGGGTCTGTGTCACTTGTCTGCCTATTTCTTCATCTTACCAAAAGTCTGTCTGATTTTTAATTTATTTTTGGCTTTGTGTCTAAGGTGCGTTTCGTGTAGGCAACATGTTGCTGGATCTTGGTTTCTTATCCAAACTGCCACTTTTTCTCTTGACTGGTGCATTTAATCCATTCACATTTAATGTTATTAATGATAGGTATGAATTTATTGCTGTCATCCTTTCGTGTATTTTGTTGTGGTGCTGATGGTTTCTTTGTTCCAAGTATTTTTCTGTGCAGAGTTCATTTTGTTATCAAGTTTTCTTTCCATTTTCTGCATAATTATTGCT
Organism: Orycteropus afer afer; assembly: GCF_000298275.1. Taxonomy (NCBI): domain Eukaryota; kingdom Metazoa; phylum Chordata; class Mammalia; order Tubulidentata; family Orycteropodidae; genus Orycteropus; species Orycteropus afer. The sequence continues at coordinate 5,430,250 of NW_006921739.1, forward strand.
TTCATGTTTACTAAATCTCTGTGATTTTCTCTTTTCTTATTTTGGTTAAAAGATTTATTAATTATCTTCATGATTACCCTGTAGGAAATTCTTATCTTCTTAAGGTACAGATTCCTCATGAGTACAATCAAGTGCTCGGGAATTCCCATTCTTTTCAATGTTATCCATAATTTGCCATGATCCACACAATCAAATGCCTTTGCATAGTCAATAAAACACAAATCAACATCTTTCTGGTATTCTTTGCCCTGAGCCAAGATCCATCTGAAAACAGCTATGATATCCCTTGTTCCACGTCCTCTTCTGAATCTGGCTTGAACCTCTGGAAGTTCTCTGTCAATATACTGTTGCAAACGTTTCTGAATTATC
>NW_006921739.1:5434168-5434695 GCF_000298275.1 Orycteropus afer afer
ATTTGGTAATTTTTTTATGTGTTCTTCCTCAGGGACATTTCCTAGTTCTTCATTTTGGTCACTTGTTTCCACCATCTTTTCCTGTATCTTTGTTTGCATGGAAGTTGTCTGTCATCTATGAGACATTTTGAAGTTATTTTTATTTGTTGATTGTGTGTTGGTTTGTTTCAGTATACATGAATGAGTGGAGCAGGTGTGTTCCTTTGGTGGTTAACTTGGCAGCACTGGGGTTCTCCCCAGCTATCTCCTGATTGGTGGAATAATTGATGGGAATGTAGATGTGGGTCCCTGTTTGACATGAAGAGGAGCTGCAGTTGGGATGAACAGGTGTTATCCACTCTTGTTAATTCAGTTGTGTAGAAGTTAATAGTGGTGCTTGTCCATTGGTTGAGGTGGTCAGTGCAGTAGGAATGGCTGATTAGTTGAGAGTTAACATCTGCAAAAACGACAAGGAGGCCACATGTTCTGACCTCCTCTAACCCTACAAGGGGAAGGCAGGATTACCAGCAGTAACCCAAGGCCTATTA
>NW_006921739.1:5435075-5539722 GCF_000298275.1 Orycteropus afer afer
GAGAGAGTGGGCACCTCCCAGAACATTGTATTGTGCCACTCCCAACAGAAATAACCCAGGTGGATAGCTTCAGCAATCAGGGGCTGCTCAGTTGCTCATACAAAATCCCACCTTGGAGTTTACAAAGACTTATGGGTAGAAAAGCCACACTAAGTAATTTACTACACCACAACATCCTTTTTCTGGATTCCTTTCTATTGCCTGCTGTGTGTCATTATCACTGTGCTGCTTCTGTGAAGTTCTTTTTTCTTTTATTCTTCCCTCTCATCAGCATCCATGTTTCTATTCATGATGCTTCCATTTTGGCTGGTTCTGCCTCTTCTTTCTCCCCAGTCACTAATCTCAGTCCATTTCCCATTCTAATCAGTGTTCACTCTAATCTTTGACTTCTCATTTAATGTTCAGAATTCCAGGAGCATTGTATGTACCTGTTTCACTTAGACTCTGAGATTTCATTAATGAGGGAATTGGCAGATTTTTTTAGAAGGACACCATCTTGTTCCTGCCTCTACCTGCTTTACTTTGAACCTACTTAATTTATCAAGGAATGAAAATGGTGTTTCAAGATCTCAATTGTGTCTGCCTATTTCTCCCCATATAGTCATAAGTACGTGTTTTATTTAGTTTAATGTTGTACTACATAATAGCTCACACCTGTTATGCTTTTAATTGTGGAACCTACCTTTAAAATTTCATGCTAAATTGACATTTTTGCTTTATCTAGTGCCTTTTGCTACTTTTTGTGCTATTAATATTTTTATTTACATTAACTTGATAGATCTTTGCCTATCTTTTTACTTTTAACTTCTGAAAGTATTTTTTTTTTATATCATAGACAGCATGTAGCTAGATTATTTAACTTAATTTGAGAGTCTTGATTTTTTTCATTAAAAAGCTCCAATCTATTTATGCTTATTTCCACAATGAAGAATTTTGCTTTCATATTTTTCATCTTATTTTATGCTTTCTTTCTGGTTAGTGTTTCCCTTTTCCTTTGATATATAAATTAGGTTTTCTTTGCTCTTTTTCCACTTATGATTGGAAAGTTTGCCTGTGTTTGGCTGAAATTTTAAGTAACATATATGATCCTATATTTCTACAATCATTTCAGGAATGGAAGAGGTCTTTTGTTTTTACACTTTGTTAGATGAGGAAATTAGCCTACATCAAACATTTTCTTAATGCCTAGGTTTATGAAAAATAATTTTGTTTTCAGATATTAACCATGAGACCTCTAATACCTTTGCTGAACTTAAACTAAAACCAAACTCACTGCCGTGGAGTTGGACCCAACTCATAGCGACCCCTCCTTGGGTTTCTGAGGTGGTATCATTACAGAAATAGATTGCCCAAACTTCCTTCTGAGGAGTGGCTGATGGGTATGAACCACAGCCTTCTGGTTAGCAGTCAAGTGCCTTAGGCACTATGATACCAGAGCTCCTTGCTTAACTTAAAGTGCTAGTTAATACTACTAAAATTATAGAAACTGTTGTAGACTTTTTATATTTTTAATATCATCCCAATAGAGTGAATTATTATAGTAATGGAACAAATAAAGTCTCAGAGAGTTTAAAACATTTGTTTAAGGTTCTATAAGCAGTTTGTGACAATATTAGGACTAGAACTTAGGTTTCTTGATCCCACAACAGCCCTCTTTCTACTATATAATATGCTTTACTAGTAGAAGTTGAGACAGTGGGAAAACCTGAAGTTATTTGTAGTTGAGAGGAAAGCAGATAGAGAAGAGAGATCTGAGGCCTAGAGAAAGGAATGACTGAGGAAGAGAAGAGTACTTGATTTAAAAAAGGAGATAATTAATAGCCTCACACTTTTAAAGAAATATAAAATTCAGGCTTTCCCTGTCTACCTCTGTCACCTCAGAATGAGACTGGAGTGTAATATGATTATAAGTCTTAGAAGAGGATCTTGGTTGAGCTTTTTTGGGTTGCCTGGCTGCTTCTGTACTCTGGATTTTCCTTCTGTTCACTTTATTGAGTTTTAGTAAGAAGCCATCTGGTGAAATATTTTGGACTTAGGTTGATATTTGACATCTAAAAGAGGCTGTTTAAAGTGTGAACACTCAGCCACCAAACACAATTCAAACACTGAAGAGATTTTAACTAAATGATACCCAAAATGGAATCTCACTTTGTATTTCCTGAGTGACATGAAGATACTGGTAGATTTTCCTATAGTCCATAATGTAACTTTTTGGGACATTGGCCCAGGAAAGTTCTGGCATGGGGAAGTAGGCTAGTTTTTTTTTCTTTTCCCCCAACATCACTATGAGTCGGGGCCGACTCGATGGCAAATAACAACAACAACCCCCAACATCAAGTGTTTCCAAAATCAGCATAGTAGACTTTATAAAATTTATATACCCCAGGGATGTAAGAAGAGTGGTGCTGATGCTGACCAAGGTATCTATAGTTCTGCTTCCATAACATGAATAAGCCCTGTGATGCCTATGCTTTCACATGACCTTCTGGGCAGAGCAATGAGGCAGCTGGTCACCTACACAGGACCATGTAGGGCACACAGTTTGTCACTGAAGTTGTTTTCCATACCAGAACCCAACACCAAACCAGTCATCATCAAGTTGATTCTGAGTCATGGAGACTTCATGTGTGTCAGAGTAGAACTGTGCTCTGCAGGGTTTCAGTGGCTGATTTTTCAGAAGTGGATTGCCAAGATTTTCTTCCAAGGCAATCCTGGGTTGACTCAAATTGCCAATCTTTAAGTTAGCAGTTGAATGTGCTAACGATTTGCACTATCCTGGGACTTCTGTACAGAATGCAATACATACCTTACATTTTCTGATATAGTATTGAGACTAGAAGTTGTAGCAGAGAGACATGGCTTGGTTCTTGTAATTTTGAAACCAATAGGTGAGGATGTTAGAGTGTTTTAAAGGACTATTTTGCTCTTATGCATTTCACCTCTTTTCCTCACATGCCTATTATTGCCAACAAATGTGGTGTGTTTTACAGATTTTAATTAAATAATTGTTAAACATTCTGCAGATAGCGTTATTAGCCTCTATTTGAAGATAGCACTCGAAAAAGAATTATTCAAGATCACACAAAAATATCTCTCTGAAATGGCAAACAATCTATCTGCATTTACCAGCTGGCTGCACAAACTTTGATTTTTTTAGGAATGATGACACTGGACATGCAGCTACCAGTCCTGCAAAATTTCACAAATAGTATCACTGATTCTTTGGTAGATATTTGTGTTTACTCTTCTGGTCATCTGGGTGAAATTTATACTGAAAAAAAAAGACTCACTCTTCTCTGGCTGGTGGCATACTTTCCAACCTGCTTCAGCTGAGTTTGACAATGATCAATGGCTATAACTCATTTCTTGGTATTGGGTTGTCATTACTAGGTAGGTCAATTCTATCACTTTCTAGATTTTTACTTAAGTTTTAAAGTTGATGCCATCATGATAGTATGATTTATGTATATATATATAAGAAAATCATTTGTGAAGTTTTTCCCCTATTGTCATGTGATGATCTATGGTCAAGAAAGTCAAATTTGGTGCATTTCACCTCTGCCTGAACAATTAATTTGCTCTCTTGGCCACAGGTCTTGATACAGGCTTTGATTATCCCTGTACTCTTAGGGATGGTGATTTTGCTAACCCTGAAAAGTGGTCTAAAGCAGTGATTCCCAAACTTGACTATTCACCTGGAAAATCTGGGAATGTTCAAATAACAAATTTTTAAGCTTCAACCAGACCCACTGAATCAGAACTTTGAGGGTCCTAGAATCTGAGTTTTGAAATAGGTCTTTAAGCAATAAATATGTTTCTGGGTCCCTTGTGAAGTAAACCATTGGTCTAAAGACTCTTGAATGTTGTGTGTGTGTGTGTGTGTGTGTGTGTGTTTGTTGTTAGTTGCCCTCAGATTAGCTCTGATTCTGGTGACCTTATACATAATGGAATGAAATGTTGCCCAATCCTGTGCTATTTTCATGACTCTTGGTATGTTTTGAGTCCATTGTTGCGGATATTGTATCAATCCATCTCTCTGAGGTGTTCCTTCATTGTTACTGGCTCTCTACTTTACTAAACATGATGTCCCTTTCTAGTGATTGTGTCTAATGTAAGCCAGTTGAAATGTGTCTGTCTACTAAGTACTCTATATTAGCACCTTACAGTTAGAAGGAACCCTTTGGAGCTTACCTCTCAATTTATAGACTAGGCTGTGGAGTTCCTATCAGGTTGAATTTCAGGTCTAAGTACATACAGCTTGTCAGTGGAACATTGTGAAAAACAAAACCAAACCAAACCAGAGGCAAGTGTCCTGATGGTTAGCCCAGACTCATTTTCTCTAAATTACTCTGTGTAAATATTTTCAGAAACTTATGGCATTTATAAGTAAAACATCTTTCCCCAGGAAATTTGCAATATCACTTTTTAAAGTGCTTTATACCTTTGAGTATTACAGCATGAAATGGAATTTGAGGAGTAATGGGTTAATTATACATTAGAGCTTTACCACATTAGTGCTGACAAATGTTAACTGATTTTTCAAAGAGTCACTTGTAGCAAGGGTTGATATTAGTGTAGACCGGTATACTGAGAAGGGTGAAGGAACAGAGTGGAACTAGCACAGATTTCAAGCCTACAGGACCAGAACCAAATGCTGATTCAGCTGTACTATTCTGGACAAACCTAGGTCTCAGTTTCTGCATCTATTAAATAGATACAGTACCTTCCTTTCGTGGTTGTTGGTAGGTTGAATACAATTAAGTATGTATGGTGCCTGACACATAGTAGCAAATAATAATTTACCTTTCATTTATTGAGTATTTATTAAATGCCAAGCATTTTACAGATATTAAAACTCATTTCTACACCATAACTGGGTGTTGTAATTATCCCATTTTACAGATGGGAATCTGAGATTCAGATATACTCAGGAAACTGCTTATGGTCTCAGAGTTGTTTAGTGGCTTTGACTAGAGTTTTACTTGTCCTAGGCTGCATGCCTCTACTATATTGTCTTTCAATAAATGACATTATTTATGTCAATATAAAATGTCACTATTGTCCTCAGCCTCACCCAAGAGCCAGTATAATTCAGTGGTCAAACACTTGGCTAGGAGCTACACTCAAGGTTTAACCCACCTCCTGTCCTTCCAGCTGTTTGACCTTGGACAACCTCCTGAATTTGTCCATTTCTTAGTTGAAATCTGTTCACAGGGTTGCTGTGAGGATACCCAGTAAGGCCTCAATACTTTTAGCTCCCATTGTTTCTGCTGCTGCTATTATTTCTATGCTCTGTACACATTCAGTCTGACATGTTGAATGAGAGTGATGCGGAGTCTTGTCTTGGCCATGTTTTGGATGCTGTGTAAAAAAGATTTTTTAGCACTAATCCTAAAGCAAAGGTGCTATTTCAATACAGGTGTTTGCTGATGGACAATAGAAACAAAGGTTAATTATAGCTTTGAAGTTCTTCTTGCCAGCATTTAGCAGATAAGTTCTATTGCCTTGTTAAACCTCTAAAGCTCCACATGCTGAAGGAGAAGATGGACCAATATTTGAGTAGCATCTCACCTTCCCACTCATAATGCGCTTGACACATGCATGCAGAAAGAGAGGCTCAAAGAGTTTTATGGAGTTCTGACTATTCTGAAGAATGGATCCCAGCTCTAATGAGGCATTGATGGTGGAAGTAAATGCAGAGGCAACTAATATAATGCAATAGCTGAGCTATTGGGCCTTTAATTGTGCAGACATTGCTAGGATACCAAAAGGTGTGTTTGTTTGTATGTATGTTTATATATTTTTAGCTTTTTTTTTTTTTTTAAAGATATTAAGTCTAATGAATTACTTTTAAAGGCCATCTTCATATATTCTAGCTTTCTCAGAGGGGAAGCAGTGTCATTAAAATCTTGAAACTGAGCTTGCCACATTTTAGCTCAGTAACCTGATGTTTGACAAGTTTCCCGCAGTCTCAGTTTTCCTAACAAAAGCAATGCACACATCTACTTCTAGGCCTTTATAACACTTTACTCTTTGTAACGGAAGAAAATATTTTTACACACTTTTATTTCTTTCCTTTATGCACACTGTTTTCCTTACCAAGGACCAAGTTGAGGCAGAATCACACACAGCCCAGGGGTAGCGTTTCTATCTCAAACTAGCTGTTTCCTGAACCCTCCCACCTTGTTCCCACAGTTGCCTGCAGGACTGAATTGACTAACACCAGTTTTTCTTACTTGAATTAAAATATATTGTTACATGTCAACATTGTGCTAAAATGTATCTTTATATTTTTATCAGCATGCAGTGCTTTAATTCAGTAATGAATTAAGACTACATTGATAGGGCAGAAATTTTACATATATATATATATGTATATATATATATATATATATGTATATATATATTTGTTGTTGTTGTTATGTGCCATTGAACAACCCCTCCTTGAGTTTCTGAGGCAGTATCACTATGGAAGTAGATTGCCCAACCTTCCTTCTGAAGAGTGGCTGGTGGGTTTGAACCACCAGCCTTCTGGTTAGCAGTCAAGTGCCTTAGGCACTATGCCACCAGAGGTCTATATATATGGTGGCATAGTGCCTAAGGCATTTGACTGCTAACCAGAAGGCTGGAGGTCCAAACTTACCAGCCACTCTTGAGATGGAAGACTTGGCTATCTACTTCTGTCGAGATACCACCTTGGAAACCCAAGGACGGGTTGCTATGAGTTGTGATTGACTCAACAGCAAAGAGCTTGGTTTTTGGCTTTTTATATAGAAGAATCAATATATGATGAACTGAATTTACAAAATTGAGAAAAGGTGGGTGGCTATTTGAATTGCAATAGAAATCTTCACTTTGCTGAAATATTTCTTTAAAATAATAATAATGTCTTATATTTGTAGAGGAGGAAAGGCTTTGTGGAGGCCTTTCCTATACATTTTCTCATTTGCTTCTCTCAATATTACTGTGTGCTAAGTGGAGCTGTGATTATCTGCATGCTTTATGGATAAGAAAAATAAAAAAAGTATCCTTAGTACATTTGAAATGTAATTACCTTTACAAAAAGTCAACTCATCACCATTTGGAGGGTAAAATCCACTGTGAAAAGTAAGCCTACTTGTATTTACTTATATGTATCTGTGGCCAATGCACTGCAAGTGCAGCCGTCATCCATCTGTCAGGGCAGATTTGTATGTTGCTATCATGCTAAACTTCAGTTTCAGTGGGGTTCCCAAACTAAGATAGACTAGGAAGAAAGTCCTGGTGATTTATTTCTGAAAATCAGCTGATAAAAACCCTACAGAACACAATGATATAATCTACAACCAATCATGGGAATGACATAAGGCCAAGCAACATTTTGTCCCATTGTTCATGGGGTCACCATAAGTCAGGCCAACTAAGTAGTAGTAAAAACAACATGGACAATTAGTGTCCCGGTTATCTCTTGATAAGTAGCAAGTTAATCCAAAACTTAGTGATTTATACAACACAATTTTAGTGTATTCCACTATTTGTTTTTAGTAAAGAGGTTTTAATAGAGCTCAGCTTGGTGATTCCTCTGCTACACCAACTGAGATTATTTGGCAGATGAGCTGGTAGGGAGGTTCCAAGATGGCTTCATTCACAAAACTAGTGGCTTGTTGGGGATGACTGGAAGGCTGGGTTTGGCTGGAACTGTCAACTAGAGCACCTATACCTGGTCTGTCCAAAATGGTCTCAGTATAGGCAGTGGCTCAGGGCTCCCAGAGACAGTGTTCTAAGAGAACTTAAGTGGAGATTGTCAGTGTCTTAAGAACTAGGCCCAATAACCTTTCCAGCATCACTTCTGTAATATTCTGATCAGATCAAAGCACATCATGGAGCACACCTAAATGCTAGTGGTGGAGTTACAGACCCAACCTCTCGATGAGAGGCATATCAAAGAATTTGTGGCCATTAATTATTGCATTCCTTCCACTTACCCAGTCCACTCTTTCATCATTCATTATTGGCATTTCTTCCCCATGCAAAAATACATTCACCCTCTCCCAAGATCCCTCAAATTCTCATCTTGTGACAGCATTAGGCCCAGGCAGCATCAGACTCATGTTCAAAATCTAGGACCTTATTATATAAATTAGGCCCAGATGTGGATGAGATTCCTCAGATGTGGTTCTTTAGGCGTGGTTCTTATCATTCTGAAAACCTATGCATGAAAGAAACAAGTTATCTGCCCCCTACATCCCCAGAAACAATGCCGAAGCTGAGATATGCGACAGACACTTCCATTCAAAAAGAGAAAGAATGAGGGAGGGAACACTGAAAAAAAAAAAAAAAAGGATCTATGTCAAAAAAGAAAATAAAGCCAATTTAAAGTTAAAAAAAAAAAGAGAGAGAGAAAGAATGGGAAGTACCGAGTGTTGTTGGCCTACAGCACTTCTGAAATCTTGCTCACTACATGTTACATTGTTTGATTAGGGCTTGGTCCTGTTTCCCAGGAATTATGCTCCTTAGCTTTTGACTTTTCCCTCTGGGCTCTTTCTTCTGCTTTTTGAATATTCCTATTTTTTCTATAAGAATGACTTGTATTTGGAACTAAATTACCTTCTCAGACTGCTTCCTGTACATAAGAGCTTAAAGGTCCAAATACTGCTTTTAATTTTGTACTATCTCTGTGCTTTTCTATCAGGCTGGGATAATTACATTAAACACTTTGTGGGTTTCCTGTATATCAAATTGCCATTTACTCCATTAGAAAAAGGCCATAGCCACATTTTCCCAAAATAGACCCTTCTCTACCTTGGAATGAAAGTCAGGATGTTATGAAACAATGCTTTTAAGAGTTTTAGAAGCTTTTATTTTTCTGTATAGTTTATCACTGCCCTGGAGTCAGCGACTCATAGTGACCACTCCTTGGGTTTCCGAGGCAGTATCATTATGGAAGTAGATTGCCCAGTCTTCCTTCCAAGGAGTGGCTGGTGGGTTTGATCCCTCTGCCTTCTGGTTAGCAGTCAAATGCCTTAGGCACTATGACATCAGAGCTCTGGTGGCTTAGTGGATAAAGCACTTGACTGCTAACTGGAAGGTCAGTGATTCAGCGGTTCAAACCCACCAGCTGCTGTGTGTAAGGAAGTCAGGGCAATCTACTTCTGTGAAGATTTACAAGATTTATAACCTTGGAAACCCAATGGGGGTCACTATGAGTCAGAAACAACTCAATGAAAGTGAGTATAGTTTATAGGATCTAATAACCTTTGATATTGTGAGAGACCCTTCTAATCAGCAGTGAAATTTTCAGAGGCATGTCCTTGAGACTCTTAGAAGACCAATACAGCAGGGCCTTATGTCTTTGAGATCTCAACAAAGGGTTTTACAGGCACACTCTTGAGATATTTACTCTGAAATCATGTTTACTAGTAGTGTCCTGGATTTGTGTTAAGGCCATTTCTTACTTTAACTTTTACTGCCTGGAAAAACTGAGAGTGAAAAAAAAGTTGTCCTGGTTCCATGGTATTTTCTCTAAATACTATAGGAAAACTATACAGTTCATGTTTTAGTTTACCACTCTCTGTCTATATTTTATCATACATGCTTAAAATAAATCAGTTGGCACTTTTGCTTTTTTTCGGGAAATCTCAGCCAAATCTACATGTTCATTAGGTCTTTTTCTATTGTCTACATTAACATAGACAACAGTATTGCCAAGAGTAATGCCAACATTCCTGCCACTACATAACCACCTTTGCTTTTTCTCCAGAATTTGATAGGAATTACTGCAGTGTCTTCTAAGTAATCACCAACAGCTTCCTTCGAGCTGTAACTAACAGTGTCCTTGAGGTCTTTCCAGCTTCTGCCCAGTACCTGGTCCCAAAGACACTGCCATATGTTTCAGGTTTTTGTTTTGGCAGCACTTGACTTTCAGCTGTCAAATTCCATGCAATTATTGCTGTATAATAAGTTACCCCAAAAAAGTAGTGGCTAAAATAACAAACATTCTATAATATCTCATGATTTTATTGCTTAGGAATTTAGGCATGGCTCAGCTCAGTGATTCTTCTGCTATATGTGGGATTGAGTGGGGTTATTCAGAGGTCTTCAGCTGGTGGATGGCCTTGTCTGGAGGATCCAAGATGCCTCCACTCATGTGTCTAGCACCATGGGAAACCTGACTGAAAAGTGGGGCTCAGTTGGGACTATTGACTGGAGCACTTACTCATGCCTCTCTAGCATGATGGTTTCAGTGTAGTAGATCTTCTTACAAAGTAACCTAGCGTTGCTAGAGAGAAAGTTCTTACACACAAAAAGTGGAAGTTGCCAGGTTCATTTAAAATGTAGGCTTGGAAACTGGCCTATATTCGCTTGTTCTGTGTTCTTCTGTTGGTCATACAGTTACAGAGCCCACCCAGATTCAAGGGAACAGAATGGAGATTCTCTCTCCATAGAAGGAGTGTCAAAGAATTCCAGTAGTCCAAAAAAAAATGATGCTTAGTTCTTTCTTTAAATTACTAATATTTATAGGGCTATCTGATTCAGTGGGTCACCTCAAGGTTAGAAATTATACGTTTGAGGTTCTGGTCCTATTTCTACCATTACTTGGCTGTGTTGGAGCTGAGGTAACTTTTGCGTTTCATTTTCCATTATACTTAAAATGGAGTTGATAATAACTGTTGGCATCTACTAGCTCAGGGGGATGTTGTGCCTGTTAAAAAAATAAGTATTCAAAAAGAACTCTTTAAAATGCTCTAGGAAGTAGAATAATAAATTACCATAACTAATTGGACCATAGCAAATTCACCACATTTTTCTATTTAGAGAGAAAATTGGGTCTCTGTTTTGTGTAGGATCATCAGGGGCACATAGGAACTCTGGTACACACTGAACACTCACACTTCAGACACACAAGTCCACACCACGGCATATGTTTATTATGTCTTTTTTTGTGTGCCAGGCAATGTGAGTTTTCTCATTTAATCTTTGCAACACCCCTTAGAGGTAGGTCCCATTATTAACATCTTAATCATGTTTTCTGAATCACTTTTGTTCGGGAGTTTAAATTCTCACACATTCTTTGCATATTTATACATAATACATCTTAAAAGACTCTAATGAAAACTTTAACAGAGTCTGTAGGGGTTTTGTTTAAATTTCATGGAAATCTTCCCTTTTTATTTTATACTAATATTCTTGCAAAATGAGATAAAAGCAGATTTATGAAGATATCAAAATGATATAACTAAGGGGAGAGTTTTAAACAAAAAAAGAAAAGAATAAGAAAAAAGAGGCAGAGGACTTAGCAGAATCTAGTTTTACTTAAAGAAGCCAGAATGAAGATGAGGTGGTTGGTATTGTGGGAGGAGAAGTGGGCTGGATGCCAGGGCTCCTGACCCTGCTATGTTGTTAAGCTAGGAACTAGATGTACAACCTGGTAAAACATATTCCTTCCCCTAGACCAAAGTTTCTTTTTATGTCAAGTAGAAAAGTGGAACTATATGAACTATAAAGCCCTTCTCAACTTCAGTATTCACTTACTATTCCTAAGGAAGGGCAAAGCACTAAACACACGTCTCCGTATCAAAGACATGAAGGCATAGACTAGAGGACAGCTTTGGAAAATGGAAATAAAAAATACAGGAAGTAGGGAATTTTGTTTTGGAAAATTATGATTGGTAGATGAACACAGAGATGGAAAAACAAACCAGTAGATGAGAGGAATCAAGATGAAAAATAATACTGAGTCCAGGCACCAAGGGTGTAATTTGAATGTTTTATTCATTCTTTTAACAAATGCTTGTTGAGCATGTTATGTGTTATGCCTTACTCTAAGTATTTGGGATTCAGCAGCTAATAGAAACATCCTGCCCTCATGGAGCCTATATGTTAGGTTGGGGGATGTTGTTGTCATTGTATGCTGTCTAGTCAATTCTGATGCTTAGTAACCCTATAGGACAGAGTAGAAATGTCCTATAGGATTTCATAGGCTGTAATCTTTATAGGAGCTGGCCTCTAGTCTTTTCTCTATGGAACTACTGGTGGGTTTGAACTGCCGACCTTTTAGTTAGCAGCTGTGTGCTTAACAATGGTGCCACCAAGTCTCCTTAATAAATAAGTAAAATATATGGTATGTTAGAGAATTGTAAGTGCTGAGCCTAAGGGTCAAGTGGCGAAGCAGAACATGTTGATTGTAATTTGCAACATCACATAGGATGGCCTGAAGAAGACCTCACTGAGTGAAAAATGTGAAGGAAGTAAGGGGATGTGTTGTGATGACTGCTTCTTATGCCATTGAGGAAACAAAACAATCAGAAGAGCATATCAGGCAGAGGGAACAAGTGCAAAGGTGCTGAGATGGATGCATGCCTGACACGCGAAAGGAGTAATAATAAAGAAGTTGGATAAACTGAATGGAGGGAAAGAAGAAGAAAGGAGTAGGAGGGGAAATCAGAGGGAAGATATTGAATGCCATCTGGTATGTTTTAATGAAATAACTTTGGTTGCTATGTTGAGACTAGACTGCTGAGGGGTAAGGGCAGAAGCGGGAGGAACAGTGAGGAGGCTGCTGAACTAATTCAGGGAAGAGATGATGATTCAGACTAGAGTGGTAACAGTAGAAGCAATGAGAAGTGAGGATTTCTGGATATATTTTAAAAGTTGAAACAGCAAGATTAGTGGAAGGTTAGGATGTAGGCAATGAGAAAAGAGGCATCAAGGAAACTCCAAGGAGTTTTGAATAAGGAGTTGGCAACTGTTGAGACGGGAAAAACTATGGGAGGAGAAGTTTTGAGATAGTAGGAGCTGTGGGAGTTCAGTTTCAGACATGTGAACTGTTAAATTCCTAGTAGGTATCATTGTACATGTAGCATGTGTCATGATCTTTGAGCATGAATTTCAGGGGAGAGAGCCAATTTATTGGTATAAATACACTAAAGTCATGAGATTGGACTCTGCTCAGCATCTTCCCTCTGATCCCCTCTCCTGCTACTTTCCTCTTCCTTTCCTCCATTCCGTCTCTCCAACTTGTTATTCCTTGAAAATGTCAAGCATGCTTCCATCTCAGCACCTTTGCACTTGCTGTTCCCTCTTCCCGGAACTGAGTTTCCCAATAGAGTAAATATAGATAGACTAGAGAAAAGGTCCAAGAACTGAGCTCTGAGGACTCCAATGCAGAGATAAGGACAAAATTATCAGGAGTAATCAGGGAAGTAGGAATGAAACCAAACAAGCAGAGAGTCTTGGAAGCCCAGAGAAAGGAATGTTTCAAAGAGGAGAGAATGATAAATTGTGTCTACTGCTACTGATTAATTGAGTAGAATGACGACTGAGAAATGCCCACTAGCTTTAGCCATAAAGGTCTTTGGGACCTTGATAGGAGCAGTGTCTTCAGAATGGTGCAGGGGAAAGTTTGATTGGAGTGTGTTTGAGAAAGAATGGAGACGAGAAATTGAAGACTGAGTGTGTAGACACTTCAAAGAGCTTTGTCAAGAGGGTATGTGAGAAAGGGAAATAGCTACAGAGGAATTAGAGTAAAGAGAATTTTAAGAATATAAATGAGAAAATGACTTCTTTGAATGTTGACGAGAATGAGCAAATAGAAAAAACTGGTAATACAGAAGAGAGAAGAGAAAATTTCTAGAACAAAGCCAGTTAGTAAGTAAGTAGGGATGGGATCTAGTGGCAAAGAGCTCTGGCTAGGAGATCATTTAAAGTCCTAGGAGAGGAGAGTGAATAAATGAGCAAGTAAGAGGGTTGATGCAGTGGTGGAAGCTGAGCCAAGTTCTCTTTTGATTGCTCTCATTTTCTCAGTAAAATAGGAAACAAAGTTACCAGTCCAGAGCAATGTTGGGAGGCTTGAGATTGGTAGAGTAGGTATGAAACAGTTGTCCAGGGAAGTAGAAGAGTGACTGGACTAGAGATATACAGTGTGATTACTGGAAAGTATTAAGGATATAGATCTCTTTGGTTTCCTGAAGTCATGTTTGGCTAGCACTTTCAAACTGGTGTTCTTGGAGCAAGATATTCCTTGTAGCACCAACTGCGAAGAGAGGAGAGGAAGCAAGGAAGAGTGAATAAACATCCCAAAATACAGCTAATGGAATGTCACTACTTCTTTTAGAATGTCAATATTTCCCTGAAATGTTTTTGCCTAACTTTCTTCTCCATAGAATGGAGAAGCACATACAATGGTGGAACCACATGAGGCTCTCAAAACTTCTGCCTGGAAGAGGTATTATCACTTTTGCTCATTGGCCAAAGCAAGTTACACGGCCAAGCCTGATGGCAACAAGATGGGGAAAGAGAAAAAATGGTTCAGAACAATAGTAACATAACATAAGGTAACGTAATGTAAGGTAATGTAATGAAACGTAATATAACATTAATAGAATTTGGAATAATATAATATAATCAACCACAACCTTTTCCATGTGTGGCAGGAGAAGTCATCCTTAAGCAACACAATGGGGCAAATCACCTCCTTCCCAAACACAATTGTCATTTAGCCCCCTGGAGTAACCTTAGGGTGATTTGACACTTGGTATGAATTTCTGGATGCAATTTTGTGTCTGGCCCTGTAGATTAGGATATTTCACTTTAGAATTTAGAAAACATCTCACCCTCAGGGAAGCAGGTCATGTATTTCAACACATACATTATAGGTATTAGAATATTAAAAACAATGATGCCAAGTTTTACAAAACACACCTCATAAGCTAGGAAAAGAGCCCCTTCACAGACCTCTCCTTGGAGACCTTTTTAGTTCCAAATAGTCAAGACAAGTTTTATAACAAAAGTATAATATTATGGGAGAAAGAGGTCAGCTGACAACTCAGTAAAATAAAAATCCAGATATTGTAGAGAGTTCCATGTGCATTCCTTGTCTAGCAGGAGGAATTTTATAGCTTGAGAAAGAGTTGAGATATTTCTCCAAGACATTGTGTAACCACACCCAAGGACATGAGAATTCCCATCCTAGTATGGTGCCCTGAACATATCAGAGAGTTGGTCTGAGTGATTGGTTGGGAACGGCCTTGAAGAGATGAGAGACTTGAGACCAGCAAAGAAAGGATCACGGTTGACATAGATGCCTGGTATGTTGGTTTAAATGTTTCTATGTTTGCACTGTTGACACAGAAGGAACCAAGATTTGCTGCTTTTTCTTCACTTTCACTACAGTGAGACTTTGCCTCTTTGTTTATGAATATGTGATTCTGACAGCTGACAAAGGACATGCCAAAAACTTAGCCAGAGTCCAAAGTGTGTACCACTGTGGGAATTTCTCCTCATAGACTTGTCCAATGACCCCACTCTAGAGAAAACACTCAGGTAATGCATTCCCAGTGGTAGCTCAGTTCCCATCAGCTCACCACTGGTGCCCTAATTAGGATATTTTTCTTCCTTTAAGATTTTTTTTTCAGTCCATCTCAATCTCCCACCACAGTGAATTTAGTGTCTGCAAAGGGGACTGGGTAGTTGTCCCTTGAGATACCTTTAGTTTATTTTTAGAGCAGGCAGTTGCAAAAATTTACTCTCCTTTGCTGAGTGCACCAGGGTTGTCTTAACTCTGACTTAGAATTCAGGACTTCTCATTTTGAAGTGAGGACTAGATAACCCATGCCTTCCTCTTAAAGATGGAGAAATCATAACACAATGAGGATAAAAGATTTGCCAAGAGTTATCCAGAAACGCAGTCATAAGAGAGTTTTTCTTTGGTCTTTTGGTCTCAGGTCTGTAAGATGTTTAACTGTGAAAAACTGAAAGTTATTCTGACTAAATTAAACAGACTGCAGATTAAAATCCCACCCCCTAAATTCCAATTGATCCCCAGAGCCATTCATACTCCCTAAAAGTGTTATTATTACTATCAAACTACATACTCAAAAATTATTTCCCTTGAGAACACTCACCTAAACCAGATGAAACGAGATTACTACTTTTTTCAAACTTACCCAATATCCTTCATCCTAGCTTTCTGGTTTGTTCTTTCTTCCCACTCTTTGTCTGTTCAAAATTATACCAAAATGCTATTATCACCTTTGTTCCCTATTATTAGGTAAACCTTATCAAATTGCCAATATTAAGCTGTTTTAGTCTCATAAAGGTGGAAATTTCGTACAGTTCAACCTACCAATCAGAATAATGTAGTAAATTGTGAAAATTCTCACATAGAAAAAGGTAAATTATTGACCATACGTTAATGACAACTCATTGATTATATGGAATAAAGTTGAAAATATATCCAAGCTGTAATAGAATCATTTGTAAAATAGAAGAAAATTAGCATATTAAATGAAAATTTTAATTTGGAAGACATTCCAACTTCTGATAGAAAAAATGCTACATAAGGTGAACAGGGATATACCCAAGACCAAGGATAGATTTGGCTGAAGATAGTCTTACATATGTACATGTGCTATAAAATTATCCACATGCATTACAGAAGTAACAGAGGACAAAGTTGGAGTGTTTTCTCAGAGACAACCAAATACCTTGAGGGAGAGAATCATTGGGCCTGTGGGCTCAGGACCATAGTCTTGGGGGACATAATGCATAATTGGCACAACATAATACATAAAAACCTTGTTCTACATCCTATTTCGGTGAGTAGTGACTGGGGTCTTAAAAGCTTTTGAGTGGCCATCTAACATACAACTATTGTTCTTCACTCACCTGGAGCAAAGAAGAGTGAAGAAAATCAAAGTCATCTGGAAACAATTAGTCCAAAGATATGATTGGCCATGAGGACCTCAGCCTTCATGACCCTGAGACCAGAAGAACTAGATGGTGCCTGGCTACTGATGCCAACCACTCAGAAAAGGATCAAAATGGAGACCCTGGAAGAGTGAGGGGAAAATGTGGAGCAAAATTCAAAACCACAAAAATGACCAGAATTACTGGTTAGATAGAGACTGGTGGAACCCCTGAGACTATGGATGGCCCAGGGTTATCCTTCAAGCTTGGAAATGGACTCACTTCAATGAATTGGCTCTCAGTCTAAAAGTGGAAAGATCTATAAGCTGAGCTCTTACCCCAGGGCGATGCACCCACCTATACTAGGGAGATGCACCCCTTAGATCAATCAGCCATGAGACACCAGAGGGGCAGCATTCACATAGAAGGAAAGCTGAACAGACAGGAATGGACACATAAGAAGGGCACAGGGAAGGGGAGTCTCAGGGAGGTGAGTGGAATGGAGTTTTTTATGGTTGGGGATTGTAATTAGGGCCACAAAATCAAATGTGCAGGAGCTATTGAGAGTCAAACAAATCTGCTTTGTAAATTTGCATCCAAATCACAATAAAAACAAAACAACAAAAAGATGGTACATAACTCAGATGCACTCATGTGTGTTAACGTGCCAAGATTCTCTGCGTGCAACAGCCATGACCACTACTCAGCATGTTCAGCTCATTCAGGTCTTTGAAAAATATTTATCCTACACATGTGTCTCTCTCTCTTTTTCTGTCTACTCTCCCGCTCTTGCCTTTCATGGTCAGACTTCTGCAAAGAGCACTTTCTCCACCTTGTCCCTCTTAGTCACTGTGTAATACACCGTAATCTGGTTTCTGTTCCCAACTCTCCACCTATCCTATTTCTGCCAACGTCATTAATGACCTTTAATTGACAAATTTAGTGGGGACTTTTCTGTCTTCATCTTACTTGACTTCCCTGTAAGATTTGATAGGAAGAACCAATGTTTGCTTCCTAGTATTTCATTTTTCCTCTGGCTTTCATGATCTGTTTCTCTTAATTTATGGATCTGTCCGCCAAACCGGATTGTTAACCACTTTAGGAAACAGGGCCAGTGTCTTATTTCTCTCTGTACCCTGGGGCTGGGCTTAGTACAGGTACTGGTAGGGACTTATATATATGTTTAAATGAATGAATAGATGATTGAATGAGTGAAAGAATGAATGAGTGAAATTGTAAAAAAAAAAAAAAAATCAGTTGCTGTTGGGTCCACTCCAACTCATGGAAGCCTCATGTGTGTCAGAGTAGGATGGTGCACTAGAGAGTTTTCAATGGCTGACTTTTCAGAAGTACATCACCAGGCCGTTCTTCCAGGGTGCTGGTGGGTGTCCCAGAACCTCTAACCTTTTGGTTAGCAATCCAGCAAATTACTTGTTTGTGCCATGCAGAGATTTCTTAGTAAAATTATAGCAATTTATTATTACTAATTGCCCATAATTGGTTTCTGTTTGGTTTAATGCCATTTACCAGCAACTTCCCTGCCCCAACTACTGCCACATACACTTATATAATGTATAGCTAGCAGGATACCATATTCTTCATGTTTCCATCACAGAAATGCTACTAGAGAGTTGGGGGCAAGGTGCCTGCTAGTTACTTCCCACATAACTACCTCTAGTTCTGAGCATTATAAATATGCTGGAACATCAGTCATGTTTTTTAGTAACTCCTAACTCTTAGCAAAAAAAAAAGAAAAAGAAAGATTCATGTCCTTTTTCTTTCCTCCTCAGGATATATCACTTAGAGATCCAATAAAGTGTATCCAGCAAACAGCCACTTGTTGCTCACTTAGACATATGACCTGACAAAAAGGTATGGAAAAAACCCAACACAAGACTCAAGGGGAACAAAAGAAATGAACCAACAGAAAATGTGACACACATACACACACACTTTATGCATCTTTAATTTCTGTTGTTTTGGTTGGAAAACAGCTGCAGGTGTCCTCTAATTATAACCCCATTTTCACAAATATCAACTGTCATATCTAATCTGTTATACTCACCATATAGCCTACTGTTACAGCACATTTCTTTCATTACAAATTTAGTAGCAGAGATTCGGATGCTCAACCTAACATTCAAGCTAGTCAATTAATGCATTATTTACAAGTTAAATGTTATTAAAAACAGGTTCTTAATTTGCTAATGATTTAGTAGATTCAAGGCAATATTCCAATTATTTATTTATTTTTTTATTGAAAATGAAAGAACATTAGAATAGTTGTGGTGGATAAGGATGTCAGGAATATTTTGGGCTCCCCCACCAATTTCTGAGTTTCTTGTCTGCTTTCTTATTTATTGTATGTTGTTTGACACCTATACTAACCAGTTATGGCATGGTCGAGAAGAAAGACTTAGGAAAAATAAAACAGCATAAATACAATTGTGAGTGGTGTTTTTAAAAATCATCAGGCAGTTTGGAACGGCTCAGTACACATGTTCCCCATGCAATTCGGCATATTTTGATTTGCAGTGCCATTCTAGCAGCACAGTAGGTTAAGAAGGTTAAAAGTCAAGGAAATTAAGTGTTATTAGCATTCCATTGCTGTCAGGCTACACACACTGGATCTATGTCTTTTCAAATATACTTTTAAAATTAAGACTTTCCAGGGTTCTAGGAACTCAGCATCATTACCACAATATAGATTTTATTGTTTGTTTTAGTTTTCTTTTTTAAATTGTTTTGCCTTTGATCATGTTTTAAGTCTCTATCTTTCATACTCATAATTCCATGGGACATTACTTATTTAAGAAAAATAACACAGGTATGCTCTTTGATGTAGAAAGATACAGGTTCGACGAAGTGACTCACCCATCTCCATCATCCCTTTCTCTCCAGCTCTTCTCTCAACTTACACCTTCGTGTTTCTCCTCTCCACTTCCCTCCTGGCCTCTTACACCTTTTTAAAAAACTTAACCAAGATCTACATTTTTTTTCTGTACATTTCATTTATTTTGTTGTTGTTATTAAGAATATACAGAGCAAAACATACACGATTTTAAGAGTTTCCACATGTATAATTTAGTGACATTGATTATACTCTCATCCTCCTTTTCTAAGCTGTTCCTCCCTCATTAACATAAATTCGTTGTCCCCTAAAGTTTCTATCTAATCTTTCAAGTTGGTGTTGTCAACTTGATCCCATATAGATAGTTCTTAAAAGAGTATAATGCTTAAGACAGACCTAGTTAAGCTAAACTATTGTTTGGTTTTAGGAAGACTTCAGGGGATAGTTGTGGTTTAACTTTTAAAGCTTATCTCAGGGCAATAGTTTCAGAGGCCTAGCTACTTTCCATGGCTCCAGAAAGTCTAGAGTCCATTGTTGTTGTTGTTATGTGCCACTGAGTTGGACCTGACTCATAGTGATCCTTCCTTGGGTTTCTGAGGTGGTATCACTATGTAAGTAGATTGCCTGACCTTCCTTCTGAGGAGTGGCTGGTGGGTTTGAACCACCAGCCTTCTGGTTAGCAGTCAAGTGGCTTAGGCACTACGCTAACAGAGAGTCCATTAAAATTTGAAATTCTGTTCCGAATTTTTCCCCCTTTTGATCAAGTTTATTCTATAGAACTTTTTATCTAAATGTTCAGTAATGATAGATGAGCACCATCCAGTTCTTCTGGTTTCATAGCACAGGAGGCAGTTGTTCACAGAGGGAATTAGCCACATATTTTATATGCTTTTCCTGTTCTTGATATTCTTCCTCTGTTGCTCTAGGTGAATAGAGACTAATTGCTGTGCCTTGGGTGGCTGATTGCAAGTTTTTAGGACCTCAGGCACTACACAATGAAGAAGGAGATACAACGGAAGCACTAAACATGTTATTAACCCAATTAACTGGGATGATCCATGGAATCATGACCCTAAACCTCTAAACCAAGGAACCAAATCCCATAAGGTGTTTGGTTGTACATAAGCAGCCTCAGCAATTACTTTTGTTGTTGTTGTTGTTATTGTTGTAAATATCCCTCTCACACAGCTTTTGCCAATTCAACTTTTTGCAGATGTACGACTTATTAACTGACAGCAATGACAATTATCAGCTGTGCAACCCTACCCTTAATCAGTGTGATTTTCATACCATGGTTAACCTCTTTTTCCCACTTCTTCCCACCCCTGGTAACCACTAATAGACTTTGGTCTCTTTACACTTGCATTTTCTTGTCTTTTTATGTAAGTGAGATCATACGATATTTGCCCATTCGTGATTGGCTTATTTCACTCAACTTAATGTTTTTAAGCTCCATCCACGCGGTAGCATGTATTAAGACTCCATTTCTCCTACTTGCTGAGTAAAGATCCACTTTCTTAAACCAACCTTGTTGTTAAAATTAACTCTAGCCCAAAGCAATCTTTCCCTTCCCTTGATTCTTACAGTTCTTCATGTCCATATTAGACAGGCACTCACTCAAATCTATATTGCCTTGCCTTTTCCTACTGTTGTTTCTCTACAGGACAAGCTACAGAGTCAGAAAGACCTATTCACTGGTGGTATGAACTTAGGGCAACTTATTTCTTTTCTCTAAGTATTACTTTCTTCATCTTTTAAATGGAGGTAAAAGTCCTTATTGAATTGTTATAGAAATAGGTGAGATAATGTGTAGGAAGAACCTTCTTAAATGGTAGAACCCCAATATATGATAGTTCCTGTGGCTATAATGAACTAAGACAATCTATATAAGTTTTCTAGCACAATGTCTAACTTAAGTTGGGCGTTCAATATTTCCATTGGTAAAATAAATAGGTTGTAAGCATTTGTTTTCATTTTCACTAAAAGTGAAATTTCTCTACAGCAAGGATGAAATTTCTATTTATTCTCTTTGAATTCTTCAGTTCTAGGCACATGACTGGTACTTAATGCAAGCTTGATGATTAAAGGAATGAATGAATAAATGAATGAATGGAGGAAGACTTTCTTGGCATGGCTACTTTCACAATTAAGAAAATGGTATTGTGTTAGGTTCCTAGGGCTGCCATAACAAAATACTGTAAAATCAGTGGCTTTAAAGAATAAAAACTTAATTATTTCACACTTCTGGAAGCCAGAAGCCTGAGATCAAGGTCTTAGTACTGTTGCTTCCTTCTCAGGCCTTGTTTGTTTGAGAATCGGTTTGAAATCTTTCCCAGCTTTTGGTAGCTTCAGTCATTCCTTGGCTTGCAGCTGTAGAGTCACATGGCATCCTTACTCTGCCTCTCAGTCTCCTCTCCTCTTTTATCAGAGGGGATTAGGATCCACCTCACTCGGCCCCGAGGATGACCTCATTTAAACTGATAACATCTTCAAAAGACCCTATATCCAAATAAGATCTTGTTCACAGGTACCAGGGGTTAGGGCTTTAGCAGATCATTTCAGGGGATACAATTTAATCCATAATAGGTACAGAAGCCTGGACTCCAGATTCTGTGGTTGTTATAAGTGCCACAGGGCAGAGGCTCTGGAATAAATGGTATAATCGGAGTGGTTACCTGGCAGTAGCCTCTGGAGCTTGGTGCTACATCACTTTGGCCTACAATGAGTATGGTGGACAGTTCTGCAAGTTCAATAGGACCTTCATATTGACTATAGCTCACCTCATACAAGCTACCCAGAAGTATTTCAGCTTTCTGCCTCAAGGACTTTCTTCAAAGTTTAATCTTCCAGATGGTAGCCCAGAAATGTGGTGATGATCAGGCTTACCGGGGCAGCCTTTTACCCATGAAAAATGGGTAGTGGATTATAATGTTACATCTTCCATATTTTGGGAAGTTTTCTGCACACCTCTTAAGAAATCTGGGCAGAATTAGGTGCCTGATGTCCTTATCAGTTAGGCACCCTTTTATTAGGTCTTACTGTTCTGACACTCTTGTTTCCTGAGATCATCTGCCAAATAAACTTTCTCCACTGAAGTTTTTGTTTCAGGCTTTACCTTTGGGAAAACCCAAGCTAAGTAAGAAGAAGACTCAAATGATAAAGATAATAAACTAAACAGTGTGCAAAATACCACAAGAATACCCAGTGTATTCAAGGCAGCTAAGATGGGAGCATACAAATAGAATAAATGCAAGAATGAAATTCATTCATTCATTTATTAAAAAAAAAAAAAGAAAAAAAAATTACCAAGCACCTACTGTGTGCCACACACTCTTAGGCATGGATGATGAATTGATGATCAAAACAGATAGGTCTCCAGCCCTATGGCACTTACATTCTAGTGAAGAGACAGACAACAAACAAATAGATCAACATGTTATAACACCAGGGAGTGTTAAGGGTTTTGAAGACAAAACAGACAGGTATGAGTTAGACTGTGTGCAGGAAACAGTGCTATTTTAGATAGCATTATCTATTTAAAGTGCATGAAATCCTCTCTGGGAAGATATTTGAAGGGAGGTCTACCTACATGGAGAATGACCCATCTCTTGTCCACTGACTAGATTCTTGTGGAGTGAAAACAGAAGAAATGTGTGCTAGCTTGGGGATGTGGCGACAGGACAGAATAAATAACCTGCTGGTTAGAAAAGTGAGATGTAGGGATCTCTCTGCTTGGCCCCTGGGAAAGAACCTTCAAGAACTAACCTTAGCCTGCAGCTCCTGTGTAAGCCCTTCTTGTAGGAATTCCAGTGGGGGCTTCCTTTATTTTTTTATCTCCTCTCCTATCTCTCTTGTTCAGTGTGCCCTTCTCTTCCATCTCTCAAATTAAAAGAGTATCTCATATTTATATAACACTTTATAATTCATACCTCACTGAATTTCCATTCAACTTTGTTCACCTAGTACTTTTATCCTTATTTTACAGATGAGGATACTGGAACACAGCTATATTAGCAGAGCTGGGATTTAAACTCAGTCTTTTGACTACAAGATGAAGTAGTTTGTTTATTTCAATGATAAGTCACTGGCCCTTTAGCCCATTTTTTCCTGGCCTTCTGCTATCCCCATCCCCACACTGCCCACCAGCCCCACCCCCTGGCAGCTAATCTGCAGTGGCTGATCATCTCCTTCAATGTTGTTGTTATGTGCTGTCGAGTCGGCCCCGACTCATAGCGACCCCTCCTTGGGTTTCCGAGGCAGTATCACTGCAGAACTAGGATTGCCCAATCTCCTTCAATAGTATTCCCTTATCTTGACTTTCATAAGTCGGTTCAGGGCCAAGTCTCAATCAATCTAGAAGGTAGAACTGGGAAATTTTAGGACAATGTCAAGGGATTCTGGCTTTAATATTCTAATTTAGCCCCAAGTGTTGCTTTCTCGATTCTGTTTTCTCACTGATATATTAAAATATCAGGTTTTTTTTTTTTTAATTTTTTTTCCCTGTGCTTTGGGTGCACATTTACAGAGCAAAATTTGTTTTACATTCAACAGTTCGTGCATATTTGATTTCACACTCCGATTACCATCCCCAACCATAATGCACTCTCCTCCCCTCCCATCCCTGTGACAACCTTCTCCCTGTGCCCTTCTTAACTATGCACTCCTGTCTGTTCAGCTTTCCCTCTGTGTGAATGCTGACCCTCTGAAGCCCCAAGGCTGATTGCTCTAAGGGGTGTATCTCCCTAGAGTAGGTGAGTGCATGCCCCTGGGGTAGGTGTTCTGCATGTAGGTCTTTCTACTGTTGGGCTGAGAGCCAACCCTTGGGAGTGAGTCCAGTTCTAGGCCCAAAGTGTAACTTGGGGCCATAGTCTTGAGGGTTCCACTAGGCTCCATCCAACCAGTAATTCTGGTCACTTTTGTGTTTTTGAATTTTGTTCCATGTTTTCCTCCCACTCTATTCAGGGTCTCCAGTTTTGATTAAAAAAATCAGGGATTTTCTTAATATAATATTTATTTTTAAGAATGTGCTTACATAGATCAGGCAATGAAACCCTGTGGAGCACAACCAATCACCGGGATGGTATAGGCCTGGACAGTGTTTTGTTCCATTGTTCATGGTGTTGCTATGAATTAGGACCACATCAAAGCAGCTAAAAACAATGACAAGGTAGCTGATCCTTAACACGTCTCCTTTTGAGAAAATAAGTGAAATCTGACCTAATTGCTCCTGGATCTGTTCTGCTCTGCCTAGTGGACTTATTTTCATGACACCTCACTGGATTTTGAATCTGAAAATCTTCATCCCTCAATGATGGAGCTACTAATGTGTGGCAATCTATAGACTCATTCCTCTGTGGGTGAACTCTGCTGAACAGTGTATGGTGTCAGGTATGTGGGACTCCACTTTTGGGTAGCAATTGGAAACTGTGGTTTTAAAAGCAAACAATCCAGTGTTCTATGTCAGGATCCCAAAGGATACATGGAAAGTTACTGCACTTTCAGGAGATTATTCTTAAAATATTGAAAATTCAGAATGATGAATGTCCACTTAGGCCATTTCCCCTGTTATCAGGTGGAAAATGATGAACAGTTTAAAAGGTGCTTTGTTGATACAAAACACTCCAACTAATGTTTTTTAATCCTTACAATAATTCTGTAGGCGGTAAGTATTTTTTCCAATTCCCATTTTATGCTTCAGTAGCACCTTCTACTTCTCCTTCAAAACACTTTGCACAATTGTAATTATTTAATTACTTAGTTGTTGCAATTATTCGTTTAATATGCAGAGTTAAAAATGCAAGTTCTGGAACCAGACAGACCTGGCTATGATTCCTAGCTCTGAAAGCTGTAATCCTCATGACCTTGGGCAGGTGTCTTAATGCCTCCCTGCTTCAGTCCCTTCATCTGTAAAATGTGAACAATAATAGTATTGACTTCCTATGGTTGTTCCGAGTTTTCAAAGCAATAATGTAGGTCAGTTAACCAGTTGCCACTGAGTTGTCTCCAACTCATGGCAACCCCATGTGTTCAGAGTAGAATTGTGTTCCATAAGAATTCCAAGCCTGGGGCCTTCTGCAAGCAGATTACTAGGACTTTCTTCAAGGTGCCACTGAGTGAATTTGAACTGCCAACATTTTGGATACAGCAGTTGAGCACTCAACTGTTGGTGATACCCAGGGACTCAGAAAACTACCTGTCACACTGTGAGCACTTTATGGCTTTGGCTGTTAATGTTATTATTGTTATTATTTTGTAATAAATAGATGACTATATGTCCTGTTTTGCCAAGGACAGTCCTTGTTTGCCTGTTGTCCTAGCGTAAGTGTCATTAGTGCTCTCCTACTTCCCTGTTCTCAAAATGGTAGCAGTTTGGAAAAAATTATAGAAACGATGCACAAATGAGTGGTTATCAGGGGTTAGGGGCAGAAAGTAGGGGATGGAGGTGAATGTAGTTATAAAAAGGCAGTATGCACGATCCTTGTAGTGATGGAATTACTCAGTATCTTGACTGAATGTTGAATACATGAACCTACACATGTGATACAATTGATAGAACTAAATACACATACACACATAAATGAGTGTACGTAAAACTGGAGAAATCTGAGTAAGATCAGTGATTTGCATCAATGCCAATATCCTAGTTGTAACACTGTGCTATAGTTTTGCAAAATGTAGTGTAGTGCCTAAGACATTTGACTGCTAACCAGAAGGCTGGTGGTTCAAACCTACCAGCCACTCCTTGGAAGGAAGATGAGGCAATCTATTTCCACAGTGATACTGCCTTGGAAACCCAAGGAGGGGCCGCTATGAGTCGGGTCTGACTCGATGGCATATAACAACAACAACAACAGATAGAGGGTATATGGGATCTCTCTTTATTAATTCTTACAACTGCATGTGAATCCATAATTATCTCAAATAAATAAATAAAAGAAGTGTGCTAGCTTGGAAGACAGATAGTATGGTCGTCCTGGTAACAATGCCCATTGTCCCATGAGGGCCTGACCTCCTTTTATAGAAAAGAAGAACTACCTTTTTTTTTTTTAACCAGGCTATATTTTTATTCAAAGTATTTATTTCCAGTTGACAGGTTATATTTATTTGTTTCTTCTTTCAACAATGTTTACTGAGTGCCTACTAGGTGCCAGATCTGAGATCCATCAATGATCAAGCTCCTTCTGGTATAACTGCTCCACAGGGTTTTCTTGCCTTTGATCTTTACTTCAGCAGATGGCCAAAGCTTTCTCCCACAGAGCACTTGGTGGGTTAGTACTACCAACCTTTTAGTTAGCAGATGAGCGCTTAACCATTGTGGCCACCGAGCAAAACCCCAAACCAAACTCACTGCCATTGAGTCGATTCCAACTCATAATGACCTCCTTTGGGTTTCTGAGGTGGTAAATCTTTACAGAAATAGATTGCCCAGTCTTCCTTCCACAGATTGGCTGGTGGATTCGAACCACCGACCTTCTGGTTAGCAGTCAAATGCCTTGGGCACTATGCCACCAGAGCTTCTTATTGTGCCCATCAGGGCTCCTATTTCTTCTTTCAACAAATACTTATTGAGTGCCTACTAGGTGCCAGTCTTGAGATCCACTGATGAACAAGATCCTTCTGTGACTTCCATCTTAGTGGGAGTAAAGAAATAATAAACCAAAAAAGACAACAAATAAATGAATTATTTAATACATTAGAAAGTGGTAAGTGTGACAGAGAAAATACAGAGCTGGATGAAGAGGAATGGATATGGGTTGGGGATCAACATTTTAAGCAGGGTGATAATGTAGCCTTGTTGAGATAGAGCTGTTTGAGCAATGACTTGAAGGGGATGAGAAAGTGCTAATCTATCCCTCATTAGAATGAGAGCTTTATGAAGCTAGAGACTTAATGTTTTATCTGTTGTATCCTCAATGCCTGTGCATATTGTATTGCTGTTAGGTCCTGTCAAGACGGTTTCAACTCATAGTGACTTTGTTGAACCTCTCCACAGGCTTCTGTAGGTGTAATCTTTATGGGAGCAGATTGCCAGTTCTTTTTCCTGCAGAGCCTCTGGGTGGATTCAACCCACCAAGCTTTCATTTAGCAGCTGAGCAGTTAACAATTGCACCACCAGAGCTCCTTCAGTGCATATCAGGTCCTCAAAAATATTTGTTGGTTGAGTGAGTGAATGCTTTATAACTAGAACTGTGTTTGAGTGCAGTTCTATCTCTTGTCCTTAGCCCTAGGCCTGACATGTAATGATTGACAAGTATTGACAGTTATGATTGTTTTTCAGTTATTATAGACAATAACTATCACTGAGAGCATGGGCTTATTTTTATTTGCTATTGGGTCCCCAGGACCTCAGCACTTAAAACAGTGCCTGGAACATACCCCGTAGTTAGTCAGTAACTGCTAGTGACCCAATGGACACAGATAATAAAATAGGAGCTCAGAAATGTCATAATCTCAGGGCCAGGAAATTGCAGTGCCAGGGCCTTTGCTCTAGTTTTCTAACTCTCAAATCACAGTATTTCACTACATTAACATGCTGTTGAAATTGTCCTGGGGTCCCTCATTTGGCCATGGCCTTTCTGTAACTGCCCTGTTCCTCCCTTACTTAGCTGCCCTAGACTGTGTTGCGATGGCTCCTCGAATGACATGCAGACAGGTTATACTGAGTTGTCTTTGCTCACACATCCCAGAGGACAACTGTGTCCTTCAGATACAGCAGTGTCAGGGGACACCCTCTCACAGTAAAACAGGTAGAAGGTAAGGTAACCTTTTGGCGACCATTGACTTTGCCAGACAATAGCATGGTTCAGTTTGAAAGGCTCCACTGGGAAGTTGTAGACTTTTAAAACTAATTTGGTGTTTATTCTACTTTGCAATCACTTCTCTGTACTATCTGTGTTTCACACACCGTGAAACGGCACTATACTGTGCAATTGAATTAGTTGTACAGTGACTTAAAGGCATTAAACAATGACTTTGATATTTTAAGTACTGACTAGGAGGGATTTTTAATTCCTTCCTCATAATGAAAGCAACAAAAAAACCCTGTTACACAACCCTGGCACACTTATTCTCTTTTCTATTCTGGGTGGACCCCACTGAGACAGAAAAAAACCTTGGAGCATTTAGTTTGCTTAATGGCAGAAGAAAAATTAAACAAGCATAGACGTGCAACCTTAATGACACCCAGCAACACTAGAATAACAGTTCCCAGCTTCTAAAACCTGTTATTTAATATAATGGGTAAATCTTGTGGGAGCTTTTCAGGTGCTGCTGAGTCTGAAAAACAGCTACTTTGTGAGAAGGGGTGGGGGCAGAGGCAGGGTGAGTGCCTGGCATGTGCTCACTTGCCTCGGAGGGTCTCAACGCACAATCCCCGCAGACAGATGCTGGGTGACATAGAACTCTGGCTGGAGAGTGCCCGAGGCTGTGACCCTTTTGAAGACAACATCATGGCTATGCTAGGCACAAGTACTGCAGTTCTCTTGGTGACAATATGGGAGTTTTCATACAAAGCCTTTCTGGAGATGGTACTGACAGAAGGAAAGAAGAAGAAGCAAAAAAGAAACAACAACAAGAAAAACAAAACTCACACCAAGTGAATTAGTGCTGTGAAACTATGAGCATTAGCTGGTAAAAGTTCAGGGCAAAGCACCTAAGTGATGATTCACATCTGACAATAAATACATGAATAGCTGTTGAAAGCTTGTTTGATTTTCACAAAGAGGTTTAAACAAACATTCGTTTGTTCATTAGTCTTAAGCAACACTTTTATGGCAAGAGATGCATTAAACCTAACATACATCTGCAACCGAGATATTTGGTGGTTTTAAAGATGAAGACACAAAGCCATGCATATTGTTTATGTGGAGCAGCCTTGAACTACCTGTAATGGAGTGAGATACAGTTATTATGTATTAATGCTGTGAATCTTCATCCAGCGGGAAGAAGCAAACAGGCGAGAAGGAATGCCACGTCTGTGGAGATAAAGACTTAGAGGGCCCCATTCTGCAATTGGTATTGAGTTTGCATAAACTATTAAACTATTTTGTTGTTGTTGTTGTTGCATAATTTTTAAAAACGCAAGTGGTTTAAATCTGTTCCCTGAGGTAATTTATGCTAAACTGGCATTTCAGTGCCATAAATTCCTTGCTTATGGCAATCTCTGCTTGGGTGTCAGGTCGGGCTAGGTTACTGAGCAAATGGCCGCCTCAAAATTTTTAGGGTAATTGCCTCTATAACTCGTTTAGCAGAGGTCCTGTCAGGAAATCTCTAATTGTCATCAATGCCTGAGTTCTCCTTCTCCCTCCTCCTTCTTTTCTCCAGTCATTATACTGGAGTCCACTCTCCCATGCAGAAGGGTATTGGGCCTTTCATCTGTTGACAAACAAACAAGCAAACAAACAAACAAACAAAAACAATTTCTGCCTTGTTGACCCGACTCACAGTGACCACATGTGTATCAGAGTGGAACTGTGCTTCTCCACAGGGTTTTCAATGACTGATTTTTCAGAAGTAGATCCTTGGGCCTTTCTTTCCAGGTACCTCTAGGTGGACTTGAACCTTCAGCCTTTACTTAGCAGCTGAGTACGTATCTCACTTGTATAATCCAGGTTTGTACCATTCCATCTTCTGTAGCACCTGGATGATTTTGCTCCCAGAGAGGCCTAGGGAGCAGTGGTTCAGCATGCCTGTGCCCCAGCTCAGTCTCCATCTTGTCAAAAACCATCAGTTGAGAGAAGACAGGTGTTCTGGTTACCTAGTACCTCTCTGACAAGAATATACCACAAATGGGATCGCCTTAACAAACAGGAGTTTATTCTCTCACAATTTGGAGGCTTTAAGTCCAAGTACAAAGTGCCAGGCTGGGTGAAAGCCCTTCAACCTTGGGGTCCAACTCTGCCTCCTGCTACCGGCCCACTGGAGCTAGAGGCATTTCTTCACTCAGACAGCTGCTGGTTGCTGAGGCTGAGAAGCCCAAGATTGACAAGTAAAAAGGCACAGTCCTGAGTAAAAGCACAGTTACCAAACCACACGGCGGGCCATTAACTTAAATCCATTGTAAGTCCCAAGGTCAGCAGAGCATGGAAGGCTGCTTAACAATGATACGGTGACACACAGGGTCCAAGAGTGCCATAAGCTTGAGACCATTTCCAAACCTGCTTCTTATATATGGGAAGTGGACCACATACCCAAAGCGGCTGCTCAGCTGCTTGTGGTAGATCCCACCATGGTGTTGATTGTCAGTCTAATCATGGGGAATAACTACCACCAACTGTCCAGTCACTCAACTGGGCCCAGCCAAGTTGACACACAAACATAACCACCACACCAGGTCATGTTGATACCAGAAAAAAAAAACCAAATTCAGTGCTGTGGAGTCAGATCTGACTCATAGTGACCCCTCCTTGGGTTTCTGAGGCGATATCACTATGGAAGTAGATTGCCTAACATTCCTTTCTGAGGAGTGGCTGGTGGGTTTGATCCGCCAGCCTTCTGGTTAGCAGTCAAGTGCCTTAGGCACTATGCCACGATGAAGAGCAATTACCAGTTAGCCCAATTGTCCCAAGATTTTCATGGATGTCTACCAGAATGGCATGAGTGATTTCAACAGCATACTTTTGTCTCTTCCTCATCCTATGTATGTGGACATGGCACCTTAGTGGATGTCACTGGGATATACAAGCCTCATGGCCAAGAGCATCTATTAATATGTCTCTACATATGGGGATTTTTTTCATCAAACTGTACATAAAATGTGTTACATACTTAACTCCTAAATCCAATTCATTAATCATCTTGCTTAAAATATACTTCAAATATATCACATTTGACATCATATGTCACTGATATTAGAGGCAAATGATAACACTTAAAATCAATAAATGTTTTAAATTTATTTTACTTATTAGGGTTGTCATAATATTTTGACATGGAGAGCTGACATGTCAACAACGCTGTTATTGGGAGGTAAAGCAATGGCATTAAACTGTCTCACCTTCAGTGCTACTGTTTCAGGGTAAAGTGGGCCCAGGGGGAAGATATAGCTAAAATCTCCAAGGAAGCATCTGCTTATGGAGTCAATACAGGTCATCACAGCATAAAGCTTCCTCAGCTCAAAACAAAAGCTAGGGGAAAGAATCCTCATGCTAATCGGTTACCTTTCCTCCTAGTGGACTCAAAATTAGTAAGAGATCAAATGTACAAGGGCTTTTTCTATGTGGCAGAGCTTGTGCAAAGTGTTTCATATATTTTATTTCATTTCATCCTATGAGGTGAGGTATTGTTATCCCTGTTTTACAGATGAGGAAACTGAGGCTATTTAAAAACAAGTTACATGCACAAGGCCACAAAGCTAGTAAGTGGCAAAACTGAGGCTTGAAAGGTGGTGTTTCCAACTCAATGCCTGGCTCTGCTCTCAGACACTAAAGCCATCTCTGTTCTGTGTTGTTTGGAATGAAAATTGATTCTGACTTCTGGATCATCCTGACTTCCCACCTTGAATCTGCCTCATTCATAGACCCTTGTGGTATGGGTGATGATGGAGTAGAACATGAACATGGACAGTGGGCTGGGGTTGACAAAATGCTCTCACACACTGGAAAGCACATGCTTTAAGGCAACCAACGTTCTTCTTTTGTCTCCAATCATTAGAGGTTAAAGGCAGATGCAAAGGAAAGCAACAGAAAGGAACTTTTGAGAGGTACACTTATGTTGAAGGACACAGGCAAAGCCAGATTTTCTAAAATGCTAAATGTAGGGTTGACTCTGCTAAAACTAAGCAACAAAGCAGTAAGTCATAGATGTAACTTGGAATCCTACACAGGGGCATTGTAAGTCCCAAGGTCTGAGACCAGCTAATTAAAGTCCAACAAACATCTCCTAGTGAGTGGGGCTGATGTCTTCTCTACTGTAGCACCTGTCTTATGCAGAGTGGATGCACAAAGAGTATTTGTTGAGTGTTGTTGTTTATCCACAACCAAAGGTTAGCAGCTTATTCTTATCTTAACCTTTAGTCAACTGTTGGTTTGTTTATGTAGTTTTCCTGTACTTGCTGAGGGGTACACACCACAGCCTTGGGACATAGTTATTCCTTCAACAAATACTTATTTAGTGTTATTTTTATGAGCACAGCTCTGCGTATCCTCGGGAAGCAGCAGTAAACAAGATAGACAGGTGTGAGAGACAGAATTCTGTCAACTAATTGGACAATGAATTATCATTTCTGTCTATTCATTCTTTTTTACTATGTTTAAAATTAAATACAGTAAAATTGACCTTTTTTTGACTACATCACTTTAACACATGTATAGATTTGTGTAAACACCACCACAATTAGGATACAGAACAGTCCCATCACCCTCAAAACATCATGTTGTCCTTTTGTAGTCACACCTCCCCCCAACCATTTCTTTAAGTGTATAATTTAGTGGCATTAATCACACACACAGTGTTGTGCAACCATCACCATTACCTATTTACAAAAATTTTGTAAATAGAGACTGTACCAATTAAGCAATGGGAGCTCTGGTAGCATAGTGGCTAAGGCACTTGACTGCTAACCAGAAGGCTGGAGGTTCAAACCCACCAGCCACTCCTCAGAAGGAAGATAGGGGGCAATCTACTTCCATAGTGATACTGCCTTGGACCCCCAGGAGGGGTCGCAATGAGTCAGGCCCGACTCGACGGCACATAACAACAACTACAACAATCAAGCAGTAAGTACCCATCTTCCCTTCTTTCAGGCCCTGGTTCTCTCTAATCTTTCTGTCTCTATGAATTTGTTTCTTAACTGTGGTAAGTATATATGTAACAAAACATTTGCCATTTCAACATTCTTCACATGTTTACAGTTCAGTGACATTAGCTTATGCTCATGTTGTTCAACAATTACCATTATCTGTTCCCAAATTTATCCTTTACCCTTAACAGAAGTTCAGTCCCCTAAGCTTTGAGTCTTTCTTTCCTCAGACAATTAATTATTTAATTATTATGATGATAAGTCTTCTGAGGGGGTGATAAAAAAGTGATATAAAGGCACAGATTACAGCTTGACCTATATTATGGATCTGTGAAGGCTTTCTTGAAGAAATAAAGCTTGAGCTGAACTATTAAGGATGAATGAGAATTAAGCAGGGAAGAGGCAGGGGAAAGGAGGAAAACAAATAATCTAGAGAGAGGAAGTGCATTGGTGAGAACGCTTCAGTCAGAGAACAGATCAGTTTGGCTGGAATATAGAGAATGGTAGAAGGAGGGTGTGTCAAGATGAGACTTAAATTTTTTTTTTTATCTTCTTGTTATTGTTGAGATGTACACAGCAAACCATACACCAATTCAACAGTTTAGTGAGATATGAGTTATGCAACCATCCTTACCTTCCTTTTTTGAGTTGTTCCTCCCTCATTGATAGAAACTCACTGCCCTCTAAGGTTCCTATCTAATCTTTCAAGTTGGTGTTGTCTATTTGACCCCATATAGATAGTTCTTAAAAGAGCAGACCTCAAGGCAGACCTTTTCTACTAGTTAAGCTAAACTATTGCTCAGCTTTAAGATGACTTCAGGGTATATTTTTGGTTTACGATTTAGGAATAACTAGGGCAATAGTTTCAGAGTTCATCTATCATCCATGGCTCCAGAAAGTTGGGAGTGTATGAGAATTTGGAATTCTGTTCTGAATTTTCTCCCTTTTGATCAGGTTTCTTCTATAGGATCTTTGATTAAAATGTTCAGTAATGGTAGATGAGGACCATCCGGTCCTTCTGGTCTCATAGCAAAGGAGGCAGTTGTTCACGGAGACAATTAGCCACTCATTCCATATCCTTCTCCTATTCTTGATAGTCCTTCTTCCTCTCTTACTCTAGGTGGATAGAGAACAATTCTTTTGCCTTCAATGTCTGCTTGAAAGTTTTTAAAACACTCAGGCACTAACTAGGAGATAGAACAGAAGCACTAAATATGTTATTAGGCCAATTAACTGGGAAGTCCAATGAAACCATGAACCTAAATCTCCAAATCAAGAAACCAAATCCCTTGAGGTGTTTGGTTGTATATAAGCAGCCTCAGCAACTACTTATTATTATTATTATTTTTAAATCGTTGTGACACATCTCACACAAAAAGATATGTGAACACATCTTTTGCCAATTCAACTTTTTGCAGGTGTACAACTTATTGACTGATAGCAATTACAATAATTGGTTGTGCAACTCTATCCTTAATCAATTTGCTATTTCCATCACTGTTAACCTTTCCTTTCCCCCTCTTTGCCACCACTGGTAACCACTAATAAACTTTGTTCTTTATATGTTGTGGTAGTTCAGTTTGTGTGTCAACTTGGCTGGGCCTGGTTGAGTGGCTGGGCAGCTGGATGTAGTATTCCCCATGATGAGACTGGTAATCAACTCCATGGTGGAATCTACTGTGAGAAGCTGAGTAGCTGCCTTAGGGAATGTGGTCTGCTTCCTGTACATAAGCAGCAGCTTTGGGAATGGTCTCTAGCTTATGGCATGCTTGGGCCCTGCATGTAGCCATGTTGTTGTTCAGCGGCCTGCCATGCTCTGCCAGCCTTGGGACTTACAATGGACTTGAATTAATGGCCTGCAGTGTGGTTTGGTAACATCGGGACTGTGCCATTTTATTTGTCGACCTTGGGCTTATTAGCCTCAGCAGCCAGTAGCTGCCTTAGTGAAGAGATGCCTCTAGCTTCAGTGGGCCAGGAACAAGAAGCAAAGCTGAAGCCCAAAGTCAAGGGGCTTTCACACAACCCCTAGAGCCTGGCACTTTGAACTTGGGCTTAAAGCTTCCAAATTGTAAGACAATTAATTCGTGTTTGCTCAAGCCATCCCATTTTTGGTATATTCTTGTCAGAGTGGCTCTAAGTAACCAGAACAGAGTATGATACTAGGAGTGGGGTGCTGCTCTGACAGATACCTAAAATGTGGAAATAAGAGTGGAGTGCATCCTTGACTCAAGACCTTGGCAGAGAGACCCTGGCATACATTATGAGAAATGGTAGGAGCAGAGCCCAGAGACCAGCATGAGAGACAGCAGGAGCAAAGCCAAGAGACCAGCATGAGAGACGGCAGTAGCAGAGCCCAGAGACCAGCATTAAACAGCAACAGGCTTACCAGCCCACAGAGGACAAAGCCGGGTGCCGTTGAGTAGGTGGCTTCCTGGCAAAGTGGATTGCCTTAGGGCATTAATTGGTAGAAGAGACTGGAATGAGATGGAGTAGCAGGTTGGCCAGCCCAGGGAGCAAGAAAGCTAAGTGTCCTTTGGGCAGGAAGATTTTCAGTGGAGTGGGTTGCCCTCAGACATTAATTGGCAGAAGTGGAGAGACCAAGGAAATGGGAAGCAGAGCTGCCTCTGCCTCAAAGGGTAGGGCTATGGCCTCTAGGTTTCAAAGAGTTAGACCTTCACCAACTTTGTTCTGGAGTGTGGATCTGCTCATTCATGTGAGCTAGTGGGATGGAGCCATAGTTGCTGCCCAAGAGAGAGGGGGCAGGGCTACCATGCTCAAGAGGTAGAGGTACAGGGCCCATCAGGCCAAGGGATTGAGGTTGTGACTCAGGAACTAGGGGATTGGAGCCACCCAATGAAGGAGATCTGTAAGGTTGCCACCCATTGAAGGTGCCAAGTTGACAAGGGGTGGAATTGGAATTGTGAGGGGCAAAGCAGAAGCCCAAGGTTGAGGGGCTTTCACCCAGCCTCTAGAGCCTGGCACTTTGAACTTGGACTTAAAGCTTCCAAACTGTAAGAGAATTAATTCCTCTTTGTTTAAGGCATCCCATTTGTGGTATATTCTTGTCAGAGCAGCACTAGGTAATCAGAACACATGTATAAAGAAAAGATGAGACTTTTTACCAGTTAAGATGTTTGGTTGCTAAAATAAAGGGAATTTATTGGTTTACTAACAGAAAAATCCAGAGGTAGAATGGCTCCAATCATAATTTGATCTGAGTTCTTTTTTCTCTTTTTTTTTTTTTGCTCTAATTGACCCCATCGGTTGACTTGTGTCTCCTAAGGTAGTGAAGTAACTGCAGCATCTCAAGCCCTCTCATCTTTCTTCCAAGTCATCCAGAAGAGAGAGACAGTTGTTATAGCATTCCTAAAAAGAAGTCTGATATTCAACCAATTAGAGGAGTGTAGGTTACATGCCCAGCCCTGAACCACACTCTGTGCTGAGGACTCAGGTGGCCTATTTAGCTTGGCCTGTGATATCTCTGGAGCCAAGGGAAGAGTCAGCTTCCCTGGAACCATAGAAATTCCCAAACAGAAGTCAGGGGCAGCTGGAAAGTGCAGAATGAATGATGGGGTGGCCACAGTATCCACTGCAAGGCTGAAGATGCGAAGGTAGGCTTTGCAATAGACTTTGGGGCTTATTAAAACCACAGGGAGTCATTAAAAGATTTTCAACAGATCGGTAATAAACTCCACCTTGGTATGTTTATAGGTCCTAAGAAGACAGTCATTGTCACATGATAAACAAATTGTTAGATTAGTAACAAAGATGTAAATCACTATTTTCCTATCCTTCCTAATAATATATAACTTTTATTAGTCTACATAATATAAAATAGCTAGTAATAGTAATGAGGAACTCTGGTAGCATCATGCCTAAGGCACTTGACTGCTAATCAGAAGGCTGGAGGGTCAAACCCACCAGCCATTCCTTGGAAGGAAGGTTGGGCAATCTACTTCCATAATGATACCACATCAGAAAACTGAGGAGGGGTCTCTATGAGTCCAACTCGATGGCACATAACAACAACAACAACAACAATAGTAATGAGGTAAGCACTATGAAAAGAGCTTTCCAAGCATTATTTCATATAACCATCACTATAATCCTGGAGTAGTCTCTGGGTGGTGCAAACAGTTAAGCACTCAACTACTAACCAAACAACAGGAGGTTTCTCCAGAGGTGCCGATAGCCTTAAAACTCTATGGAATACCATTCTACTTTGCAATATATAGGGTCACCATGAGTCAGATCCAACTCAATGGCATCTGTTTTTGGGGTTTTAGAATCCTGTGAGGTAAGTAATATTTTGTTGTAAGCAATTGATGTCTAAGTCATTGCACCCCCCAGTGTCCCTGTGTATTTCAGCGTAGAGCTCTGGCATAAGATTTCAGTGGCTGGTTTTTCAGAGGTAGGTCTCCAGGACTTTCTTGGAAGGTGCCTCTGAGTGAAGTTGAATCCCTAGCTTTTCAGTTAGCAACTGTGTGTGTTAACCATTTGCACCATCCATATTATCCCCTTATTACCAATGAGGAAGCAGCTGAAGTATACGTAGCTAGTAAATAGTAAGACCAATAACAGTCTGAATCCAAATATTGTGTTATTTTCACTTAATGTGCAAATATCACAGGCGTGAGGGTGGGGGTAACTGTATCTTTATATATTTGGCAAACAATTATTGAGTAAAACCTTTTGCCAGGACTCAGGGGTCTCAACTGGACAACCAGATGTGTAGAATCTGTGGGAAAATTTTTGAAACTATTTTTGTTAGTATAGTACCCACTTCCACTGCCTTCAAGTTGATTCCAACTCATAGTGACCTTTTAAGACTGAATAGAAATGCCCCAAAGGACTTCCAAGGCTATATATCTTTATGGAAGCAGACTACTTCATCTTTCTCCTGTAGATGGGTTCAAACTGTTGACTTTTGGTTAGCCCTTAAATGCTTTAACCACTGTACAACTGGAGCTCCTTTGTTGTTGTTGTTATGTGCCGTTGAGTCAGACCCGACTCATAGCCATCTCTCCTTGGGTTTCCGAGGCGGTATCACTACAGAAGTAGATTGCCCAAACTTCCTTCCAAGGAGTGGCTGGTAGGTTTGAACCACCAGCCTTCTGGTTAGCAGTCAAGTGCCTTAGGCACTATGCTACCAGAGCTCCTTTGTTAGTACATTACATACACAATATTTGAAGTTGAATGACTATAATTTATTTATTATTATTATTTTTTAAGCTTTCCCTATATGTGAATGCTGCCTCTCTGTTGTCTCATGGCCCATTGATCCAAGGGGTGCATCTCCCTAAAGTAGGTGGCCGCATCACCCTGGGGTAGGTGTTATTCACATAGGTCTTTCTACTGTTGGGCTGAGAGCCAATCCTTGGAAATGAGTCCAATTCTAGGCTCAAAGGGTAATCCAGGGCCATAGTCTTGAGGGTTCCATCAGGCTCTATCTGACCAGTAATTCTGGTCATTTCTGTGTTTTTGAATTTCATTCCACATTTTTTCTCCCACTCTATCCAGGATAACTATCATTTAAAATAAGCATTGCACTATCTAGCTTGCCACCATCCTGTAATACCCTGTCGTCTTAATGTCAGTAGCCTACTTTCACTTATTAATGTAGCCTGTCTGACTCAGAAGGCATTTGTTGTTGCAAAGCTTGTCCCCACAATCTGATGTAACAGAGCTCATGGGAATCAATGAGACTGAGATCATTCCTCAAAGAGATAGAAACTTGTCTCTCTACTCCTTTTTGCCATCATCTACTAGCACTGGGCCTTATATGTTAGGTGCTTAATAAATATTTGTGGACTCAAATTTAAATTCAATTTAGCAAATCCTTGTTAAATTTTTATAATGTTTCAAGAATTGTGCTTGGCGATAGGGATACAACAATGTGCAATAAATAAATAAATAAAACAAAAATGATTCTTGCTGTTTTGGAGGCTACATTACAGATGGATGATGATCATGATCAGAGCAGATGATCTTAAGGACAGATCTATTTTTATAATTTTATGTTTCAAAAGAGTTTTATTTTATGTACTTTGTTGTTGTTGAGATGCACACAGCAAAACATACACTGATTCAGCAGTTTCTACATGTACAACTTAGTGACATTGATTGTGCAACCATTCTCACCCTCCTTTTCTGAGTTGTTCCTTCCTCATTGATATAAACTCATTGCCCTCTAAGGTTCCTATCTTATCTTTCGGGTTGGTATTGTCAATTTGATCTCACATAGACAGTTCTTAAAAGAGCAGACCTCAAGGCAGGCCTTTTTTACTAGTGGAGCTAAATAATTCAAACAATTGGTTTTAAGATGACTTCAGGGTGTTTTTTTTTTTAAATTTTTATTTGGGTGAACATTTACAAAGCAAATTTATTATCCATACAGCAGCTCACATACACTTTGTCTCATGACATTGACTGCAATTTCCCACAATGCAACAGCTCCCCTCCAACTTCTTCCCCATAGCTACCTCTTCCCTGTGTCCTGCCCTCCCATGCACTTCTGCCCTTGAGCTCTCTCCTTGTGCATACACAGCCCTTCTATTCTTCTATGATTGATCTCTCCAAGGACTGTATCTACCTAATGTAAATGTTCAGCTCATATGCCTGTCTTTTGTTTGGCTGGAAGCCACAGGAGTAGGTTCAATTCCAGACCTGAAGGTCAGCTAGGGACCATAGACTCAAGAGTTCCACCAGGCTCTATCAGAGCAGAAACCTGGTCCCTCTACTCTCTCTTTTTTTTTTTTTTAAGATTTTGAGATTTTAAGATTTTATAAGATTTTAAGATTTTTTTTTAAGATTCTTTTCCCATTCTATCCAGGATATCCTACATAGATCCCCCTCAGAGTTGTTGACAGTGGTAGCTGGACACCATTTAGTTCTTCTGGTCCCATAGGATCACATGGTGGACCAGTTGCTTAGACTAATTGTTTCCATGTGTCTTCGGTTTTCTTCAT
The DNA here is from genome assembly GCF_000298275.1 of Orycteropus afer afer. Taxonomy (NCBI): domain Eukaryota; kingdom Metazoa; phylum Chordata; class Mammalia; order Tubulidentata; family Orycteropodidae; genus Orycteropus; species Orycteropus afer. Next base: position 5,475,298 of record NW_006921739.1, read on the forward strand.
AATTCTTTGCTCTGGATAAGGAGAGACCTATTGTTGCATCTAGATGGCCACTTGCAAGCTTGTAAGATCCCAGTCACTACTTGCCAAAGTAGGATATGAAACAATGTTTTTGTGTAGTATGTTATGCCAATTGAGCTTGATGGCCTGTGACCATGGTCCCAAGCCCACAGGTCCAACTACTTGCTCTCTCTGGGTAGCTGGCTGTGGACAAGAAGTGACTACAACCTTGTCCCTTGTCAGCTCTACTATGTACCTGGAAATTCTTACAGAACAAAAAAGTACACTTGTAGAAACATTGTCTGCCAACTCAGGGGGTATTTTTGGTATAAGTTTTAAAGATTATCTCAGAGCAATAGTTTCAGGGTTCTTCCATCCTCTGTGACTCCAGAAATTCTCATGGCTCCATAAGAATTTGAAATTCTATTCTGCATTTTCAGCCTTTTGATCTGGATTCTTCTATAAAATCTTTTATCAAAATGTTCATCTTTAGTAGCCAGGCACCTATTTCTTCCAAAAAATCTCAAACTCACTGCTATCGAGTTGGGTCTGACTCATAGCGACCCCTCCTTGGGGTTCCAAAGCGATATCACTACAGAAGTAGATTGTGGCTGGTGGGTTTGAACTGCCAGCCTTCTGGTTAACAGTCAAATGCCTTAGGCACTACACCACCAGAGCTCCCTACCTATTTCTTAGTATATACTAAATGAAACAAATTGGAAGAGACTATTGGTAACTGAGATTTTAAGGGTTTGATTCAGTGGGTGGTAAGTGATGAGGTAATTCTTTCAGGAAAAGGTTATTTTAAACCTAAAAATATTTTGTATAGGAGACATGTTTCTTGGCCAAGTCAGGGATGTGCCAATTATTGCCATGCTCTAAGAATCCTCACCAAGTTTCCTGGCATTTCATGAATACAACTCTTCAGATAGATCCAGATTTAGGTTAAAATAATGCCTTAAAATCCAGAACACATTACCCCTTTATTGTCATGTGTATTATATGTCCCTAGATCTGTGGCTGACAGTTGAGAAGGCTATTAGAGTTTCCAGAGTTTCTTTGAGGAGGTTTACTGAGTTCACCAGACTTCCTGTCATCTGAAACTGTCCCACTTATTTAGATGTCAACAACGTGCTAGTGGAAAAGAGGATAACGCAGCTGTAGCTGCCACACAGTCTCAACAACTTTCCATCTCGCTATGTAGCTGAAAGTGTTGTTTTCTGTCTTCATTTGTCACAAGCCTCCCCACCCTGGAGATCTGTGGAAAGGACATAAATGGAAAAAGTCAGCATTTAGTCAGTAAGATGCCTGAGATGAGATGATGTCTTTTTGGATTTTCTATAAAGCATTTAGTCCTGTGTCATTACCAAGTAAGGATTAAATGGGCCCCATAGAGAACAGTGGACCAGTATCATTTAAAAATTCCAATGCAAATCACAGTTACAAGAACTACTTTTTGTTGAACGTTATATTTGAACAAACCTACCTAAGAAAGTGGTGTTGGAGGCAGAGGAGACTCTTGGAATGGGAGGAAATTCCAGTTCAGTCTGGTTTACAGAAACTTCACCACAAGCTCTTTTCAAAAGGATATCAGGATTCAAGCATTACATCATCTAAAAGAATACTTACTGGATGCTCAGTCCTGGGCTGGCTGGAATCTGTGTCCCTTTATTTAACTCTTTCTTAGCCAACACATTGCCTATCCTAACTTTGGGATTACACTTTTCATGTTTCCAACAGCATTTAGCATTTGAGCGGAAAACATTTGAAGGACATTTCTTTATATCAACCTCTCACCTCAGTTTAAGTTTTTATGCTTAGAGTATCAAAAAAAGTTACTTCAAGTGCTTTGTTGCTATGTAATTGCAAAAGCAGCTGTTATTGAGGGAAATGTTTCAATAAAAGCCTTTAGAAAATAGAAAACATCAAGCTATTGTGTGATTATCTTCCCTACTACTCAGTATTCTTTCTCTTATAACCACACGCCTATCTTTCTGATCAACATTTATGTCAGATTATGTGCTTTACCTTGTTATTATGGATGTATATAAAAATTACAGCCTTATAACTAAGGAACCATTTATAAAAACTGAAGTAATATGCTAGAGCAGCCACCAAAGAGACATATAAATATCTTGGCCAAATGGTGACAATTTTATTTGGTCAGTTTCCATTTTATCTAGAAAAGGATATTGATATAGTTAATGATTTAAAAATCATACATCTCTGGGATTGGCCTCCAATCTTCCTGTCTTCCCACTAGATGCTTGAATAGAACCAGGTAGACACAGAAGAGTAATTATGGGTTAGACTGATGAAATGACTTGTAATAGTTTGGGAGATGTGAAACTTAGGGCTGTTATTTTGATTTCATATCACTTTCCCTTCTTTATACAGGTGATAATAGGAAATATGTTTCAGTTAATTAATTAAAATGATTTTTCAATCATTTTAGTTTTTTAGACCCTCTCTGAGAATTACCAGTCTAGAGGCAAGATGAGTGGTATCTGAGAGAGAGATGTGGGGAGGAGAATATGAGCACTCAGATGTCACCCATTTGTAGTAGGACTGGGAGCTGAGATAGAATTGTGCCTTCCAGTAGGGTAAGGAGTGAGGGGTTACTTCTTGGGCTTTTCAGGCATGATGCACTTACTCTCCTCCTGGTTCTAAGATAAAAGTCCATGGGTTATTACTGTTTTTTTTTTTTAAATCGTGAGACTAGACTCTATCAGTCAGGACTTGGTCCCCAAAGGAATGTGGGAGAATGAACCCCCATTACTCATCTTCTGAGGAGATACGAAATCCAGGCAAAAAGTGAGTAAAAATTATTTGGGTAGTGTTCCAGTTACCTAGTGCCACTCTGACAAGAATATATCATAAATGGGATGGCCTTAACAAACAGGAGTTTATTCTCTTACAGTTTAGAGGCTTTAAGTCCAAGGTCAAAGTGCCAGGCTCTAGGGGCTGGGTGAAAGCTCCTCAGCCTTGGGCTTCAGCTCTGTCCTCAGCTCCTGGCCCACTGGATCTAGAGGTGTTTCTTTACCCAGACAGCTGCTGGCTGCTGAGGCTGCCAAGCCCAAGGTTGACAAGTAAAAAGGCACAGTCCTGATGTTACCAAATCACACGGCAGGCCATTGATTCCAGTCCCTTGCAAGTCCCATGGTTGGCAGAGCATGGCAGGCTGCTGGACAATGACATGGCTACACACAGGGTCCAAGCGTGCCATAAGCTAGAGACCATTCCCAAAGCTGCTTCTTATATATAGGAAGCAGACCACATACCCAAAGCAGCTACTCAGCTGCTTGTGGTAGATCCCACCATGGAGTTGATTGCCAGTCTCATCATGGGGAATAATTACCACCAGCTGCCCAGCCACTCAACCAGGCCCAGCCGAGTTGACACACAAACATAACTACCACAGGTAGTATCAGTGGTCTATTTACCTTCTTTCACAAAGAGACTTACTTTTCAATTGATATAGAAATGGCATTTGGCTCAGAATGATATAGTGTTTGTCGTTGTTGTTAGGTACAGTCTAGTTGACTGTGACTCATAGTGACCATATATACAACAGAATGAAACACTGAGTGATTCTGCACCAGCCTCACAATCCTTGCTATACCTGAGCTCATTGTTGCAACCACTGGGTCAATCCATCTTGTTGAGGGCCTTCCCTTTTTCACTGACCCTCCATTTTACCAAGCATGATATTCTTCTCCAGGGAATGGTACTCCCTGACATCATGACTAAAGCAGGTGAGTAGAAGTCTGGCCATTCTCATTTCCAAGGAGCATTCTGGCTGTACTTCCTCCAGGATAGATTTGTTCGTTCTTCTGGCAGTCCATGGTACTGATACAGTGTTTAATACTATAAAAGTAATTGTGCTTCAAGACTAGTGTTTTACCTGGCTCAACAATGTTCCCTTGTCACCTGTGAAAACCATTTTGTAGAACGAAGATTCGTTCTAGTCCAAATCTCAAAATTATAAGTCATATTGAAAAGAAACATAAAAACAGACTGCTACACACTTGACTTGGATTTATAAATCCATTATCTTTCAAATACCTACTTTGTAAGTCAGATTTATCAGGAAGTAGACTTTGTGAGAGTGATGTGAATTCAAGAAACTTTCTGAGTAGGACCTGTCTTTTGGGGGGACTGAAGAAGTAAAGGTAGAAATCAAACTCTGATGTAGTCACAACAGTTGATTTGGTTGATCACAGAGTTCATTGAAGGATCTATGCACTTTGGATATCCCTGAAAAGTTGTCCTGAATTGGACCTAGGAGACTAGGCCATTATATCCCTATAGTGACGAGTCATAGAATGTTGGTGACTCCCAGGAGATGGGGTGTGATCCTGGGGGTGAAGTGGCTCTCTTCATCTGAGGATAAATCCTAGAAAGGGACTCAGCTGGGAGCTGTAAGCAGTCAATGCCTTTAGCAGCTGAGGGAATGAGTGACTTAGACTCAGAGGCAGATTTGGGCAACACACTACAGCATCCACTACAATGCAGATAAAAGTTCTCAGCAAAAGTCTCCTATAAGAGTCTAAGATTATTTGATCCTTTCAGAAGTTGCCAAAGTAAACTCAGGGTGATAAAGACTTCAAAGAGAGCCCTCAATGGCTCAGAGAGATGGCAGATTTCTTAGAAATTATAAGGTGAGGCTCTTGTTTGGAACCTTTTTACTCAAGTCATCAAATGAATGACTTTTCCATAAAATAGATAATAGGAAAAACACAGAGGCTGTTCTAGTTTATGATCTGTGGCATGGTGGGGGACAGAGAAGAGAGATTAGCTGCCTCCATCACAATCTGCTTAAAAGAATAAAAGTGGTTAGCTTAACCTTCACCACCCCAGCTCAATTCCACATTTTTGAAGAGTGAGCTCAAGGCAGAATTCTGGGTCTTTCTGGGTAGAAGAGGGAGAAATTCCCTGCTAAGAACAGGAGCATTGGACCCTTGAAATGGAATCCAAAAATTGGTTGTGGATTTGGAACAATGCCTTATATGGCATCACTGTTCAGAGCCACTTCAGGAAGCTCAGGGATCATTGTGGCACTGCCTACAGTAATCAAGGGCTGTCGGAGATTCAGGAGGTGAAGCAAGAAGATATGTGTGCCTAATGTTGAAGAAAAGCATTTTTATGTCTGTTAACATTTATGGTGTCCGATTGAGTGGGTTAGCAAAATAAAGACAGATGGCCACAGATTAACGCGAACACTTACAATGCCTACAATATTGCGCCCACTCCAGCTGAAGCTCTCCAGCTCAACTTCCTCTACAACTCACAGTCAAATGTCACTTAGTGACCCTGAAGAGAAGAGCAATTTATGATGGATCAGGGATCAGGATTAACCATACATTTATCATGGAATGAAGAATCAGAAACTTCATTTAATGGATAACTGTGATGTTTGTCTGTGGCTGGTGGATCATTACTTTGCAATCACTCCTTGTGTTAGGAAGCAGGAATTGATTAGCCTAGGGTCATTAAGTCCATCCCCTGCCTCCAAGCTGTACAGTTTGTGTAAATGATTCCAGCTGGGTATGCCTTTATGCTATTCTTAAGGAACTCTCGAAGAGGAAATTACGAGATGTCCTAGAGGGGCAGATTGTGAGGGTCTCAGCTTTAAGCACCAAGAAGTTCTTTCCCATATTTAAACAGCACTGAACTATGAAGTCATGAACTTGGGTTCTCCCATCAGCTCTGATACTTGGTAGCTGTTAGATCTTGGGGTAGCCATTCTTTGACTTAGTTTTTTCATTGGTAAGAGCAAAATAAAAGTATTTGTCAACATATAGCCTATACTCCCAAAAGACTCTTGGGAGGATCAAAGGAGACAGTGGTTTACAGAGTGTAGGATGTGTTGCATTTCTAAATTAGGTTGTGATTTACCAATTCAAGGGTAAAAACTGAGATCAATTAGATACAATTAAGGACTGATCAGGCCAAGAAGAATCAAATGTGATTAAGAGTGAAAAGCCTTAGTGAGCTTAGATTGAGAGAACAGGCAGAAAATGAAGTCTATCATGGTTATGGAATCCCTGGGTAGTGCAAACTGTTAATGCCCTTGGCTGCTAACTGAAAGGTTAGAGGTTCAAGTCCAAGAACTTGGTGATCTACTTGCCAAAAATCAGCCCTTGAAAACCTTATGGAGCACAATTCTACTCTGACACACATGGTCACCATGAGTTGGGTCAACTCGATGGCAACTGTTTTTATTGTGCTTACTGTTGAACATGAAGTGCTTTTGACTTGATCACATTTAGGCACATCACTCACCACAACGTGATGTTGTTGTTGTTGTTATGTGCCATCGAGTCGGACCCGACTCATAGCGACCCTTCCTTGGGTTTTCAAGGCGGTGTCACTACAGAAGTAGACCGCCCCATCTTCCTTCTGAGGAGTGGCTGGTGGGTTTGAATCGCCAGCCTTCTGATTAGTAGTCAAGTGACAATAACAGAGGTTAATTTATATGGTATAAGGGTTTTAGTTGCCATGCTTGGTTTAAGGACCATTTGGAATCATTTTTGTTTGTAACTTTAAGATGCACTATGATCTGGAGATCACTGTCCTGTATTCTGCTGAATGCAGTTACTAGTAGGATAGTGTGGGTTTCGTGTTGAACCAGAAACCCACCCAGTCATTGCACATGTGTTTCCATATCACTTGATGAAAAATCCTTTGTAGTTTCAAGCCTCTGATAAATTATGGTAAATTTTTTTTCCAGTGTTGGAATTTTTCTGATATCTGATAAATGTCTTTCATAATTCACTAAAGCTTTCTGAGTATAAGAGAACATCCATTATAAAGCAGAGATATGAATTTTCCCTATACATACCTACTAACATTATCCAACTTTTGCTTCACAGGCATTTGAGTTGGGGCTATTTTGTCGTTGCCAAGTGGACTATGCGGCTGCACTGGAAGAGTTGTAACCCTCTCTCCCTTGACACTTGGACACAATTTGTCCTGTCTCTTTCACCCTTGGAGAACCTCACAGCTGGTCTGCATGATACCCAGTATCATTTTTATGATAAATGAAGGTCTTTCTTAACGTACAATATCTTCGTCCTGCTATGTTGAATGGAATGCCTCCTCCAAGGACAATGCAGTTCCTATTAGTTGCAGATATTACGCAGTCATTTCTGCTCTCTGATTTCTGCCTTTCCCCAAATTCAGATATATTTATTTTCTTCCTTTTCTATTTGATTCCTCGAGCTTTAAAGCAAATTTTATTGCAGGCTCCTATCTTTCAGAGGCTTTTTTAAGGGTACTTTTTTAAAGTAATGAATGGAAGCTTATATGAACAACATATTGTGACTATTGAAAATGCTGTAACACCATATAACATTTGAATGGCACTTTGTTGTTTACAAAGTACTTCCATTACCAAGATCAGCCTTTATTTCATTTATGTTCACAGCACTGTTGAGAAGTAGATAAGGGTAAAAATCAGAAAAAGGAGCCTCAATGAACTTAGGTGTATGGTCCATTTTCATGTTACTGGTAGGGACAGAGCCTGTATCTAAACTCAAGGGTTTTGATTACTCATCCCATATGTTTTTTACTTCACCACAGTATTTAGTACTAAACAAAGCTTACAGTGATGTTTTTTGGCACACATCTAATGGCATGCATAATGATGAGTAGGGCTGTCTGGTCATTAGGCATTCACGGTAAGTCACATAAATGAAAAGAGTGTGTTTTAGGCACAGCCACAGGCAATATTTCTAGGGGTGGTTAGAGAATGAGGCAAAAGAGGTTATGGCTCCCATCAGTCCTTCCTTGCTGACATTAGGAGCCATGTCATAGGAAGGGTGCCATCTTGCCTCAAGCCAGTGCTGGAGTCATCCTAGGAAGTGAGATAAGGCAGCTGTTTGGAAATGGTAAACCTCTCCCCTTTCACAGCAGTTGCTTTGATGGTGCCACTCATCAGTTCTAACTACAACCACAATAACCTCAAACAGTTGCTGTGTCAATTCTAATTCATGGTGACTACCCCATGTGTCTCAGAGTAGAACTGTGTTCTATAGAGTTTTCAATGGCTTTTTTTTTTTTTTTGGAAGTAGATATTCAGGAATACTAGAAGACAGAAAGAAAGTAGTTGCCTCAGAGAAGCTTATACTTAGTAGGTGGCTAAGGTGACATGTTTAGAGCCCCCCAAAAGATACATGGCAAGTGATAAATAGTATGGAAGGTGTGGTGGTAGAAAGTATACAGTGGTGGTTTGGAGGTAGTGGGGATGTAGCGGTCCTGGAAAAGGGAGCAAAAATGCAGGAACAGGTACACTGTCTAGACTATGTATGGATTCTAGTTCTCAACTTTGCTGTGACCTATCAGGGACAGGCAGCTTTGATGGGGAAGTTGTGACAGGGAAGAGCTAGAGAGTGAAGGCAATCAGGGAGTATGAAAAGGTAAGGATTTGGAGCAGCCAGAGAACAATATGAAATTCCTGGGGTGAGGAAAAGGAAAGTAAAGCAGAACGGCAGGGAGGGTGAGGGGAGCCATCCTGAGAGAGTAAGAGCAGGGCACAGTGAGAGAATATCCCAGAGGCTCTGTATTTTGCCTTCAGTTGCCCTGCTTGCTCCCCTCTGAGAGATTAAGACAGCCGCCATTTCACTCTGTCAAATCAAATTTTACTTTATTTTAACTCAAGCCAGCAAGTGTTTATTTTTTCATTTATTCAGCAAATACTAATTGAGTGCTTCTACGTGCCAGACTCTCTTCTAAAGTTCTAAGGATAAAGCAGTAAAGCAGACAAAATTCCCCACCTTCATAAAGTTTCCATGCCTGATATGCCACCGCTGTAGGCTCTAGACCCCCAGACCCACAGACGAATAAGACATAGCATCTACCCTCCTGTAACTCAGATCATGACTCCTTCCATATTAAAACCTAGCATTCCGAGCAAACAAGACAATCACTGCTCTGAAAGAGCTTATAGACCAATAAGGTAATTTACACATGCACAATGAATAATAACAGGACAGGGCAACACATGGAAAAAGGTTTGAGAGAATGAGAACTACCCCCTCCAATTTTGTTTTACCCACTTTATTACATGGCTACTCTATGCCATGTAATAAAATAATGCCCAACAAATTACAACTGCTTTTGGTATCTATTACCTCATTCCATGTTCTGGCAACTATGAATAAATAGGTATTATTATCATTATTTACAAGTTTGAGAAAATGAATACTCTAGTGTTACTAATCTTATTTTTGTGCAGAATTCTATACTGGTCTTTCTATTTCATCTCAGACCACATGTGCTGCCTTTTCTAGTCTCTGCCCCTACAGTATTAAGTGGAAGGACTGGGCAAGTCAGAGGCTGTGATCTGAGAGGTTACTAATCATATCTAACCAGGTGGGTGCAAAGGGAAGTATGATATGGCAGGGGTGGGAGTGGTGTTTTGTGTTGTGATTGGCCATGACGCACAATTTCAGTGTAATGTAATATGGGGGAGGGGTGTTATAGGATATTAAAAATTTCTAGGGAACATTTTTTTCCTTCCACCCACAGACAACCTTTAATGTGCACAGATGTACAGCTTTTTCCCAGTCAAGCACATGCCACAAAGGGGAGGCTGAACAGTGGAAATGGAAGGCAGCCAGAGGGAGAGGGGGCAAGCTTCCTAGCAGTCTTTTTTTGGGAATCTCTTCTTTCTTTTCCCAATATATGGGGGCAGGAGGACCAGGCTCTCCAGGATCCTCACAAGGCAGATCCAAGGAATCTCTGTAGTGGAAAAATGAGGGAGATTGCTGAACAAAGATTGAGATTTTCCTCTAGCCAAAAGTGGTTAGAAGATTTGCCGGTCCTTTTTATCCTTACCATCATTCTGGGGGTTAGGTTGAGCAGGTACTATTATTTTCACTTTACAGATGAGGAACCTCAGATTGAGATTTTAAGTAATCCGTGGAAGGTTATGAATAAGTTATAAGTGGAGTGGAGGTTTGAAGTCAAATATATCTGACACTGAAACCACAGGTTTTCTTTTCAGTGGTACAGTTCTTGTGGATAAAAGCTGAAGAGGAAATTGATTACCTTAGATGTTCTAACTAGATGGCTTTGAGTTGATTCCGACTCTTGGTGACCTCAAGTGTTACAGAGTAGAACCGTTCTATGGGGTTTCCTTGGCTATAACCTTTATGCAGTAGCACTGGATGGACTTGAACTGCCAACCTGTGGGTTAGCAATCAAGCACAAATCATTTGTGCCACCTAGGGACTGTGAGATATATGTGTAAATTTAATTATTTAGAAAGCCAACATATCTATCTATCTACCTACCTACCTATCTATCTATCTATCTATCTATCTCAACAGTACACTGAGAAAGAACTGCCAGAAATTCAAACCAGATTAAGAAGAGAATGTACAATAAGGAATATCATTGCTGATGTCAGATGGATCTTGGCTGAAAGCAGCGAATACCAGAAAGATGTTTACCTGTGTTTTATTGACTTTGCAAAGGCATTCAAGTATGTGTATTGTAATAAGTTGAGGATAATGTTGTGAATAATTGGAATTCCAGAACACTTAATTGTGTTCATGTGGAACTTGTACATAGACCAAGAGATAGTTCAAACAGAACAAGGGAATGCTGGGTGGTTTTAAATCAGGAAAGGTGTGTGTCAGGGTTGCGTTCTTTCACTTATTCAATCTGTATAATGAGCAAATCTGAGAAGCCAGATTATATGAAGAGGAATGTGGCATCAGGATTGGAGAAAGGCCTATAAACAATGTGCAATAAGCAGATGACACAATTTTACTTGCTTAAAGCAAAGGAGATTTGAAGTACTTACTGATGAAGATCAAAGATTACAGCCTTCAGTATGAATTACACTACAACATAAAGAAAACAAAAATCCACACAACTGAACCAATAAGCAACATCATGATAAAGGGGAAAAAAAGTACTAAAGTTGTCAAGGTTTTCATTTTACTTGACTCAACAATCAATGCTCATTGAAGCAGCAATCAAGGAATCAAATGATGTATTGCATTACACAAATATGGTGAAAAAGACCTCTTTAAAGTGTTAAAAAGCAAAGATGTCATTTTGAGGACTAAGGCTCATCTAATCAAAGCCATGGTATTTTCAATCACTTCATATTCATTTGAAAGCTGGACAATGAATATGGGAGTTGTTGCTGTTGTTATGTGCTGTTGAGTCGGCCCCAACTCATAGCGACCCTTCCTTGGGTTTCCGAGGCAGTATCACTATGGAAGTAGATTGCCCAACCTTCCTTCCGAGGAATGGCTGGAATAAGGAAGACTGAAAAAGAATTTCTGCCTTTGAATTGTGGTGTTGGTGAAGAATATTGAGTATACCATGACTGGTAAAAGAATGAACAACTCGTTTTTGGAACAAGTACAGCCAGAATGCTCCTTAGCAGAAAGAATGGTGATACTTCATCTCTCATACTTTGGACACATTCTGAGGAGGGACCATTCTCTAGAGAAGAACATCATGCTGCAAAATGAGGGCAAACCAAGAAGAAGAACCTCAATGAGATGGACTGACACAATGGCAGCAACAATGGGCTCAAGCATAGCAATGATTATGAGGATTGCACAGGACTGAGCAGTGCTTCGTTCTGTTGTAGACAAGCTTGCTATGAGTTAGAACTGACTCAACAACACCGAACAACAACAACAAACAGTGACTTTGGAAGAGGAGCTTAAACCCCAAATGAGGACAGTAGCCTGATTTGACACTTTGATTCCAGCCTGGTGACACATTGAGCAGAGGACCCAGCTAACCAGGGCCTGGACTCCTGAACCATGGAAATAGATAATAAATTTGTGTTGCTTGATGCTGCTAAATTTGTCATAATCTGTTACTCAGAAATAATGGTGGGATGTCTGGCACTTGCTGTCTTTTTGTCCTCTAGAACTGAAAGTCCGAAGGGGGAAAAAAAAAAAAAAAAACTCACTGCCATTGAGTCAGAGCTGACTCAAAGTGACTTTTCCTTGGGTTTCTGAGGTGGTATCTCTACGGAAGTAGGTTGTCCAACCTACCTTCCAAGGAGTGGCTGGTGGGTTTGAACCACCAGGCTTCTTGTTAGCAGTCAAATATCTTAGGCACTACACCACCAGAGCTCTGAAAGTAGGGTGTCTTTTATTTCTTTTCTTCTTCTTCTTTACTCTTTTGCCTAAATACCCTTACTAGAATCTCTAGCACAATCTTGAATAGAAGTGGCAAGAGGGGATATCCTTTTTTTGTTCTTGATTTTAGGGCAAAACTTTCAGTCTTTCACCATTAAGTGTGGTGTTAGCTTTGAGTTTTTTCAGTTTCTCTTTGCCAGGTTGAGGAAGTTCCCTTCTATCTCTAGTTTGTTGACTGTATTCAGCATCTATTGAGATGATCATGTGTTTTTTATCTTTATCCTATTAATGTCGGGGATTACATTGATAGATTTTCATATGATAAACCAACCTTGAACTCCTGGGATTAATCCATTTGATCAGAGTGCATAGTCCTTGGTTTGCTGCATTTGGTTTGACAGTATTCTGTTGAGGATTTTTGCATCTCGTTTTGCTTATTCAATGGTAAGTTTCTTTTCTTGTGGTGTATTTGTCTGGTTTGGGTATCAAGATAATACTGACCTCAGAATGACTTGGGAAATGATTTCTCCTCTTGTATTTTAAAAAAGACTTTGTGAGGAATTGGTGTTAATTCTTCTTTAAATATTTTGTAGAATTCCAGCAAATCTATTTTGTTTTGGGGTTTTCTTTATGGGAAGTTTTAAATTTCTTAATTCAATCTTTTTATTTGTTATAGGACTATTCGGGTTTTCTATTTCTTCTCAAGTCAGTTTCAGTATTTTTTTGTGTGTTTCTAGGAATTTATCCATTTAATCTAGGTTATTTGATTTATTGGCATATATTTGCTCATATTTTCTTATAATTCCTGTTTATTTCTGTAACATTGGTAGTAATGTCCCCTCTTTCATTCCTGATTTTAGCAATTTGAGTTTACCTCTTTTTTTTTTTTTTTGCTAGGAGCTCTGGTAGCATAGTGTCTAAGGCACTTAACTGTTTCAGCTCTAATCATTATTATTTCTTTCCTTCTGCTTGATCTGGGTTTAGTTTGCTCTTTCATAGTTTCTTAAGGTGAAAAATCAGGTTATTTATTTGAGTCCTCTCTTTTTTATTTCTTTTTTTAAATGTAAGTGCAAATTTCCATAACAGTACTGCTTTAGCTGCATCCTGTAATTTTGATTTACATATGTGTGTGTGTGTGTTTTAATTCATGTCAAAGTATTTTCTAACTTCCCTTGTGATTTATTTTTGACCCATTGATTAGGATTGGGTTGTTTTGTTGCCACATATTTGTCAGTTTTCCAAATTTTTTTGTTATTGATTTCTGATTTTATTCTGGAGAAAGCACTCTGTGTGGTTTTTATCCTTTTAAACTTATTGAAACTTATTTTATGGCCTTACAGATGGTCTGTCTTGGAGAACATTCCAAGTGCACTTGAGAATAATGTGTATTTTTGTATTAGGTAATTGTCTATAGATTTCTGCTAAGTCTAATTGGAGTGTTGTTCATGTCTTTTATTGTAGTTATTGAATCTTGTTGGTATTATATTTAGTTATTATATCCATTATATAAAGTGAGACCAACTAATATTGTAAAAATTGTACATTTCTTCCTTCTATTCTGCCAGTTTTTACTTCTTGTTTTTTTTTAAGTTTTTTCTGTTGTTAGGTGCATATGTGTTTATAATTGTTATGTTGAATCTTGAAGGATCAATTCATTTATCATTATAAAATGTACTTCTTGTTCTCTAGGAACAATTTTGGCCTTAAAGTATACATTATCAGTGTTATGGATAGAATTACATCCCCCAAAATAAGTGTTGTAGATCCTAATCCTTATATTTGTGAGTGTAATTCATTTGGGAATAAGGTTCTATTTGTTATGTTAATAAGACTGTAATCATTATTTGGGAGCTCTGGTAGCATAGTGGCTAAGACACTTGCCTGCTAACCAGACGGCTGGCGGTTCAAACCCACCAGCCACTCCTCGGAAGGAAGGTTGGGCAATCCTACTTCCGTAGTGATACTGCCTCGGAAACCCAAGGAGGGGTCTCTATGAGTCGGGGCCGACTCGACGGCACATAACAACAACAACAACAATCATTATTTAAAAGAACACCTATTTTTGCCTTTTTGAATGAGAAATAAACTTCTCTTGTGTTTGCTCCATTATACTTTTTTTTTTTTTGTATTAGGATTACCCTAAAATATAAGAGATAGTTTTACAAAAGCACTGGTGGTGGAGGATAAGACTGACATCTGGGTCAATACTTTATCCTACATATAGCAGTAACACTTTTGGTAAAATTATTTCATATAATCATATATATTAAGGATCCTAGAATGAAGGCCACCATTGTACAGTCAGTCAACCTAAGAGCACCTGGATATGTGTATCTGGGTTATATAATGAGCTGGTGAGACTCTCTTTGGATGGGGGGAAGTAGAAGTAAAGTCTGTCAGGTTGGGGATGGTGACTTGTACCCCAAGGAGAAGACCCTTCCAATAATAAATGGCCAGCTTTTAACTTCCTAGATAATATGTCACACTGAGGAAAAACAGGTTTCTTTTATGTAGGTCTAAGCAATCATCTCTAGGCCAAGGTGAGGCTCTTAAAAGAGGTTATGTCAGGTAGAAGTCTTTGGCTAGAGAACTGATGTCAATTTTTACATTGATAAAGTCATTATGGGAATCAGGAATAACAGAGAAAGTTGAGAAAATGCCACGAGGTTGGAGCAGAGGATACTTCTAGTGATTTGGTACACTTGAGTCGGAGGGATATGGTATGGTCAGGGATGTTCCTTTTGTTGCTTTATTGTAACAGGCATTTTTGATTGGACCATCAGCTTTTGTAACCTTAGGAAATGCAGCTTACATATACGCCACGATGGGCTGGGTTATCATATAATGAGCAGGTGTGGTGGTGTTTCCTAATTCTTTCCTACCTTATAATGGAGGCAGAAGAAAATGTTGTGATTTGTGTTTGTCTTTTACTCATTGTCTGAAGTTCACTCCCCCCCCCCGCCCACTGGATGACCACCAGGACTAGAGATCACATAGGTGCAGTTCTGAGAAATCCAGGGAAATGTTATAATAAGAAACTGTTTTCTATTGATCTTCCCTCCCAGTAAGTCTGTATTGGGATTGCTTTGGGCGTGGAGGGGATGGAGGGAGGGCAAACATTCAGTAACTTATTTTCAGAAGCTTTGTGGTTTATACTCAGAAACTCAGTGAACTGATAATGATGGCAAGCAGAGGTTAAATCCTCATCTCATCAACAAACTGGGAAGAATAAAGGATTTGTATTCAGTCACACAATGTAGAATGAGGGCAGCTCTTAAAATGATTGCTTAGGGTGCTTTTTTCACACAGCCTCTCTCTATCTATATGTGATAAAGTCTGTTCAAAAAGAAACTTTGGAATAGATATATAATAAATGAGAAATGCCCTTGGGAAAAGAGAAACACCTGTTTTTTCCCACTCAGTTCAATTCTTACTCATTAATTACTCAGGAATATTTAGATGGCAAACATCAAGAGTATAGTGCCTCCTCCCCCAAACCCCATCCCAACACAAATCTCTTTGGCATTTTAAAACTGAGTTATTTTTTCCTCCATTGGCAAACTGGTTTTTCTTCTTACTGCCTCTCTGGGCCTATGGGAGTGCCCTCTCCCTGAATGTACACAAACCCAAGCTTGAAAAGCCTGATGTGGGAAGGATCCATAGAAACAAAGGAATGCTTTTGCTTTTGACCATACATGGATCTTGGCACTGCAACATGGGGAATTTGCCCTGGCTGCTACATAGCCTCTGCCCTGTGCCCTTGGTGGGTAGGCAGCTGAGCTTTCTTTAGCATGAATGTTGCCCAAGAGTGATCGCTCATAAACCTTAGATGTTGTCCACTCTCAACTGGTGAAGATATTTTTGCTCCCCCAGGAAGAGGGCATTGTTAGTGCCCTTGAAAATGTAACAGCACCAGAAAAAGAAAAAAAAAAAAGTCTACTTATTTGTTTACTGTATTTCAAATAAAATATTGACAAATGGAGGAAAACCATGTATAAGAATATACTTAGTAATAATGTAAGCAATAAACAGTAATTAGTTTCTTAAATATGAAAATATTCTTGCATATCTTACTTACATCACTGAGCCAAGGGACACAGTTTCAGAACATCTAATTTGTGGTAGGGTCTCTGGATGGCACAAACAATTAGTGCTTGTATATTAACCTATTAACCTTGTGCTTGGCAGTTTGAATACACCCAGGGTACAATGGAAGAAAGGCCTGATGATCTGGTTCTAGTAAAGATTGTTGTTGTTGTTGTTATGTGCCGTAGAGTCGGCCCAGACTCATAGCAACCCCTCCTTCGGTTTCCGAGGCAGTATCACTACGGAAGTAGATTGCCCCATCTTCCTTCCGAGGAGTGGCTGATTAGAGTAAAAAAAAAAACCCTATGGAGCAATTCTACTCTGTAATACGTGAGGTTGCCAGGAGTAAGATCAATGGTGCGGTAGTGAAGGTTGTGTGTCAATTTGGCTGGGTCTGGTTTTGAGTGGCTGGGCAGCTGGTGGTAGTTATTCCCCATGATGAGACTGACAATCAGCGCCATGGTGGAATCTGCCATGAGCATCTGAGCAGTTGCTTTAGGGATGTGGTCTGCTTCCCGTATATAAGGAGAAGCTTTGGGAATGGTCTGTACCTTTTGGCAGGCTTGAATTCTGCATGTAGCCAAGTCGTTATTCTGCAGCCTGCTATATTTTCTGCTGACCTTGGGATTCTTAATGGACTTGAATCAATGAATGGCCTATCATGTGGTTTGGTAATATTGGGACCGTGCCCTTTTACTGGGAGCTCTGGTGGTGTAGTGCCTAAGGCATTTGACTGCTAACCAGAAGGCTGGCAGTTCAAACCCACCAGCCACTCCTTGGAAGGAAGACTGGGCAATCTACTTCCATAGAGATACTGCCTTGGAAACCCAAGGAGGGGTCACTATGAGTCGCCTCAGCAGCCACTAGCTGCCTGAGTAAAGAAAGCCTCCGCTTCAGTGGGCTGGGAGGGAGCAAGAAGTAGAGCTGAAGCCCAGGGTTGAGGGGTTTTCACCCAGCCTCTAGAGCCTGGCATTTTCAGCTCAGACTTCTAGCCTCCAAAACTGTAAGAGACTAAACTGCTGTTGGTTAAACCATTCCATTTGTGGTATATGTCTGCCAGAGCGGCACTAGAGGTTACCAAAACAAATGGTAATGGCTATGGGTAATTTAAATACTTAGAGTTTAGTTTGTTTTGAGAATGTTTTCATCAAATTAATTTTTTTGTTTTGTTTTGTTTTTACCAGCATCTAATTTGGTGTCCCACTAAGCCCAGTACCTGGTGAAGTTGCTGGTACAGCCCAGCCCTCCTCGTATCTGGCACTGAACAAGGGATCTGCCTCGGATATTAGCCAAAACAAAATGACCCAAAGGGAGATAGTTCCTGAACATTCTCTGTCTTTAAATCCATTTCTTCTCTTCACCATAACTTAGCAAAAACCTCTTTCATCGCTGCCTCCAACAAAAGTTTAAAAAATGTGTCTTTTCCACTTAATTTACTTTCCAGTTTCTTACTCATACTTGGCTTCTGTCTCTATTTTACTTCTGTGAGAGTGGAAGGTAATAATATTTTTTAATAGCCATATATACACCTTCCCACACAGGGTCTACATCCTTGTTACAAGTCCTGTAGCTCCCAATTTTATTCCTCGAAAAAGAGGAAAAACCCCTACAGAGCAGGCAAGACAATCACTTTGGCTACTGTTTGCTACAGAAAACATTCTTGGTTGGCTTCTGGGTATGGCCCCTCAGCTTTCAGGTTGGGCCTCCATCTGGGGTTTGAGGGGACTATAGCCTGCTGCAGATGTACCCTGCTCCCTCACCACAAGCCCTTAATTGTTTATGAATTAAGCTTTCGCCAAACAAATCTACACGTTGTCTGAACCCTCCGCCTCCAGAGTACATTCCAGCCCGCCCACGAAAGTGCAGTGTGGAGCTGCACTGTGAAAAGCCTCATTCCATTCTTGGCAGAGTTTGTTGGGAATCAAACTTTTTTTTTTTTTGGCCTTTTAACTTCCATTGGCAGCTCCAGCTAAATATGAGATTGTTGCTGATCCCCTATAAATGGCGTCACAGGTGTCAGCACTCAAAGCTGAGCTAGCTATCTCTTTGCTCTCTGTCTCCTGAGAATGATGTCCCTTTCTATTCCACAGCTGGTCTCCAGCCCTGGAAGGGGAAAAAGCTCTGGTGGAAACTCCTCACAAACACACAGTATATGGAGTAATCCAGCAGGAATAAGCCAACAGTTGCTGCTTGGTATTTGAACATCTTTTAATGAGTGCCCAGAATTCATCTGTAAATGCACATTGTTAATTTCGGGCCTGCTATTCATTAATTAGGGGTTTAGTGGCAAGTGCCACGGAGCTATCTGCAATGTTTAAGGTTACGTCAAGCCCTAGTAAACGGCTTGCTGATAACAAGATGCATCCATCTTCATTACTTGGCCACTCCTGTCTGACTTTGCTCAACATCTTCGAAGGGCTATGCCTCTTGGAACTGAAGAATTAAACTTTTATCCAAACCAGATTCTGCTCTTTCACCTCTTCTGATTCCTTGAGTACTTCCCATTTATTTTACCTAAATGACATTTGATTACCTAACATGGAGTGGAGCAGGGGCTTAACCTAAACCAGCCTGCAGATCTGCACTTCTCAGCTGGAGAGTTCCAGTGGGTTAATACTTAGGGAAACTCTCACATTTATATTTCATCTGATACTGGGATCAGTGTAAAAGAAATAGGTTCTGATTTTTCTTCTCATAAAGTTGCAGTTCCAATAAGATTTTTTTTTTTTAAAGAAGCCAGAGGAATACAGGAAATTAATTTTAAACCTGAAGAATAAATGTCCCTATTGATTTGAGTTTACTTTTGCAGTGTTTCTCTCTCTCTGAAAATATGTATCATTTGAGGCAATCATGGTGCCAAATGAAATAATTCCAACCGTATAAAGAGCTGTGCATGTCGAGCCTCAGCTGTACAAACGCGATCATGTTGGATGAAGATGCTCAGTCGCCAGCGGAGCTCCAAAACCTGCATTCCTTTCTCGTTTCTAGGCCCATGGTCGAGGCAGGGCAGCTAAAGAGGACGTTTCGGGAGATACTGCTCTTAAAGAGAATTAAATAAGGACAAGTTTGTTTATCCTTCAACTGCTGGGTTAGAGGACTCGCATAAAAACGAGCTTCCATTGACAGATGGTGTCTATAAGTAGTTGATTTGGAGAAGGGAAAGAGCTACCTGGCATGGCTGTTTAACACATTAGGGTGCTTGCAGGGAAAGCTGACTGCTCCCCTGAACCATAGTTCAATTTTAAGCATCACTGGCCGGGATGGGTTATTGTAACTATGTTGAGAAGTGAGCTTGGAGAGCCTGATGCTCAGTGTGTGCAAGGGAGGGGGGGCAGAGGAGGAGGAGGAGGAGGAGTTGCCTACTGGAATGATAGCCCAAGGGAGGGTATCTGAAAACCTTTGCACCACTGAGCTGGCACACTTATCACTGGGTGACAGTCTATACTGCGGGCCTGCAGTGCATTGCTGTTTGTGGTGCGTGCAGCCAGTTGGCTTAGAAAATGCAGATCCCCCTCTCAGATAGGGAGAGCAGGAGGCAAAATGTCAGCTGACTGACATTCCCAACAAAAGGTCTTCCTCAGCTCCGGATGTGGGAGTGTGAATACAGGCTAGGTCTAAGGCAGCTCTCCTTGGGGAAGGCTCCCCTCTCTGAGTCCTCACCAGGAGTACGCTGGGGTTAGCATCTGGCTGGAGGGTCCCAACCCCTCTCACAGGCTGGCAGGAATGCCAATTTGCTTTCTTCTCCTTTTAATTTTGTAATTAAATTCCACAATACTAAGACTTTTTTTTTTTTAAATGATGAGTTGTACTTGTGAGTCATCTTCCTGTCTTGCATCTTACTAAACACAAAATAGAAAATGCCCTCAGAGAATATGGTGAGAAAAAAACAAAGCACACAAAAGACATAGCTTATAATGTTTAGTCATGAAGTTATCTACATTATATGTGACTGAAAGAGATAATCTTAAACCGAGGATTTCTTAAATATTCCAGAACGATGAGCTGGACACTTGAAGTAAGAGTCTTTTGAAGCTAACATGCTGCAGGACAAAGCATACTTTTTCTTTGAAAGAGTGAAGGCCAGCTTATTGTGATGGCACCAGAAACAATAGAGTCAATGAAACAGGGGTCAGAGCTGAAGGGTTCTGCTCCAAGCAAGCTATATACGGGTATTTTAGTTTTTTTTTTTTTTTAATTTAGGACCTCTTCTTGAGGACCCAGAGCACTGTATGCAGGCTGCTAGCAAGAAAAGCGCTCAATTGTTCGATTTCTATTATTCAATATTGTATTAAAAAATTTGTTTTTAGGCCCTTCAGGTCAAGGCTACTTTTAAAAGGTTAAAAGCTATTCAAAAGGGTTACCATATCCATAAAAGCAAATGAGATTAAGCCTAAAGACTGATGGAGGAAAAACAATAATTTAGATAAACTGCCACCGCCTCAAAAATGTTTTGACTTTTAGCTGGGAAAGGAAATTCAAAGATCTTCAGATTGGATGTCATATCATTACATTTGAAGCAATTATTTTTGCGCTTTTTATTGTTTGGTATGTTTTAGACTGGGCTCCACCTTTCTTTAGTTACATTCCTTGTAATAGTTTGGGAAATATAATTGCATGGCTCCAACTTCCATCTATCAACTATTGACCTTGTTGGTGGTGCATCTGTAACATCAGACACTGTTGTCATGGAAAGAATTATGATGTTTTAATCCAATGTATTGCAGAGTTAACAAATCTATAGCACAATCTGGATTATGTGGAAGGAGTTAGAAGATGTGTTTCAGAGACCTTGAGAAAGAGTGAATAGGATAACTCTATTAATGTTTATCTCCACTGCTTGCCATTAATTGAGAAAGTCATCATGATATAGGAGTCTGTGGGTCAATCAGTTAATGTGATGGGCTGTTAACTGAAAGGTTGGAGGTCCAAGTCTACCCAGATGCACTTTGCAAGAAGGACCTGGTGACCTACTTCCAAAAAATCAGCCAATGAAAACCCTGCAGAACACAGTTCTGTTTTGACACATGTCGGGTTGTCACACGTCAGAATCAACTCAATAGCAACTGGTGGTGCCACAATAGCAGAGAAGACACAACTTTGAACCTCTAACTTGATGTGAAGTTCTGCAAGATGTGTTGTTCCATAACTGCAATGAAAGCCACTATTTGCTCCCAATATGAAGTTATTCATTCATATCTGTGATTGACTGGGTGGCAACTATGAGATGTCTGCCTCCATGGAGTCTCTTCAGTTTTCGATCGAAATACCAAAAGATGTGCTTTAGTGTGGTGGTTGTTTCTGGTCTCAGAAAACAAAACTAGCCAGAAGGCATGATTCATGAGCTGGTAGATCAGTCGAAGAGATGCCCGCAACAATCCAGGTGAGCTGAAGGTCACTTGAAAGTCTCAGGATATAGAACAGGAGGTTTCTTATTATTAATGTAAATTATTATAAAAGTTGAATTTTGATCTGGGTCTTGCCTGACAAAATTAGAATGGATAGAAACAATACAGTGAACATTCAGATTTTATTTTCATTGGTCTATAACTGAACAAATAAGCATTCCAAATAAGTGAGAAGGTCTAAAATTTCACTATCATGGCAAATAAAAAAACCAAACTCACTGCCGTGGAGTCAGTTCCAACTTATATACCTCTCCCTGGGTTTCTGAGGTGGTATCTCTACAGAAGTAGATTGCCCTGTCTTCCTTCGGAGGAGTGGCTGGTGGGTTTGAAGCACCAGCCTTCTGGTTAGCAGTCAAATGCCTTAGACACTATGCCACCAGAGCTCCTGTCATGACAAATAGTCTCTAATGAAGAGTTTTTGAGTTACATCTCTTTTGCTTTTCTAAACCCTAAAAGGAGAAGAGTTAATGTGGAGGTTAAAATAATTAGGTTTTTTGACCACCAAATGGCAAAACAAAGCTGTTGACTCTGCAAAGAGCTAAAACAAACAAACAAAAAACCCATAATGCAGGTGGTCCTGCTGGAAGAAATTCTGTTATTTGGAAACATAAATGTACAGATAAATAAATTAGGGGGTGATTATTCATATTGTAAAAGAGTCTTTAAAGGATTTCCCTGGGATTTTTTTAAAGGTTGAGCCTCACTAGTTCATGTAAGTGTTTATGTGAGGATCATTAACTATTTGACAGGCAGGCCGGAAATGCAGGTAGGGAGAGCTAAGAGGAAGGGAGAGAGTGTTAAAGTGGTAGAGGAATCACTGACATCTGATATCACTGAGTCTCAAGATTAAACATCTGAAATGATAATGAAGGTCAAAGTGAAAAAATGATATTTATTTACAAGACATCTTTACACATTAGAGCTCCTGGGCGCAGACTTCTCGGGTTCAACTGCTAGCTCTGTTACTTACTTAGCTGTATTATCTTGGATAAGTTACATAACCTCTATGTATACTGACCTCCCAGGGTTGTGTGAAGGAGCCCTGGTCATGCAACAATTAAGTACTGGGCTGCTCATTGAAAGGATGGTAATTCGAACCCACCCAGTGACTCCAGGGAAAAAGATCTGGCAATCTGCTCCTGTAAAGATTGTTATTGTTGTGTGTAGTCCGGTGAATTCCAAGGCATAGCCTAGAAAACTCTATGAGGCAGTTCTACTCTGTCACATGGGGTTGCTGTAAGTTGGAATTAACTCAATGGTACCTAACAAAGACAACAGGGTCGTATGAACATTACATGAGTTAGAAAAGCACTTAGTGCTTTACATGAGTTATAAAGCACTTAGTGTCTTAGCACAAAGTAAGTACTGTGTACACGTTACTAAGATTGTTTTGGAACAAGTTACCAAAGCAAGGATCATTAGCATGATCATGAGTTTAGAAATGCTTTCACAAAAGGAAATACTCCCTATTTAAAAAAAAAAAAAAAAAGACACCCAAAAACCAAAACAAAAAACTTAACATTGAGAAATGAATTTTATGTTCTCATCGGGTTTCCAAGAAACTCAATCTGGAATTTACTCCTTTAAAACTGCCCTAATTTTACTTTTTAAAGAAGCTCTGGTGGTGTAGTGGTTAAATCATTCAGCTGTTAACCAAAAGGTCTGTGGTTCAAACCCATCAGCAGCTCTGCAGGACAATGATGAGGCAGTCTGCTTCCATAAAGATTTTTACAGCCTTCCGAACCCTATGGGGCAATTCTGCTCTGTCCTAAATTGTCATTGTGGGTCAGAATTAACTTGATGGCAGTTAGTTTTCTAGGGGTTTCAAAAAATGTGTGATATTGAGGAACCCATAAAGCAATCAGCAGTCTAGTATCTGTTGAATTTCTATGTTAAAAGGTTTTATTTTTACATTTGCTATTTTAAGAACAATAGTTTTATTAGCTGCCGTTGATTTGGCCCCTGACTCATAGTCATGCACATCAGAACACTGATTGAAACTTTCTTATTTGTAGGAAAGAAAATTTGCTTAGTTGGCTTTGGTTGGTTCTTGTAAGAAAGAAGTCTCTCTATGTATTTTATCCAGTGCATCTGTGTGTTAGAATTTCAGCTCAGAATGAACATCAGCTGATGCTTTCCAAAGGAATGATTTTTGGAAAGATATCTCAGTCTATTCTCTTAGTCTGTTCAAATGGTTGAGTTTAGCTGGTTGCCAAGTCAGAAGCAACAAAAATGGGCCAGCTATCTAAGGTACAGCTATTGGTCTTTCTCCATCCAGAGAAAAGAAGAAGGAAGAAAATCGAAGATCCAAGGAAACAGTTAGTCCAGGAGACTAGTGCACCACATGAACCTTAGCCTCCATGACCATGAGACCAGAAGAACTAGATGGTACCCAGCTATGACCACTGACCACTCTGAAAGGGATAGGAGGTCCTGGATAGATAGAGTAGGAGCAAAATGTGGAACACATCTCAAAATTATAAAAAAGATCAAATTTATTGGTCCTACTGGATGGAAACCTCAAGGCTATTGTCCTTAGATGTCTTTCAAGCCTGGAACTGAAGTCACCCCTGTAATTCAACTTTCAGCCAAATGATAAGAGAGGTCAATAAGGTGAACAGTAACACTCTGGATGCACGTACTCCTTAAAACAATCAACCACATGTGATCAAGAGGGCAGCATTTGCCCAGGGATAAGGCTCAGAAGGCAGGAAAAGATAGGAAAGAGGGACAAATGGAAATGATAAACAGAAGGTAGAAGTGGAAGAGAGTCGTTACATTATGGGGATGGCAATCAATGTCACAAAACAAAATGTGTATGAATTGTTGAATGGAAGCTCAATTTGCTCTGTAAAATTTCACCCAAATCACAATAAAACATTATTTTTAAAAAAAAGTTTGTATGTGTGTGTGTGTGTGTGTGCAAATAGTATGGACCAGAAATCTGAGTCACCATTCATCTGCCAGTTTGTCATGTTGCGATGGAGTGTGTGTTGCTATGATGCTAGAAGCTATGTCACTGGTATTTCAAATACCAGCAGGGTCACCCATGGTGAACAGGTTTCAGTGCGCTTGCAGACTAAGACAGACTGGGAAGAAAGGCTTGGTAATCTACTTCTGAAAATTAGCTAATGAAAACTTTATGGATCACAACAAAATATTGTCCACTATAGTGCTGGAAGGAGCTCTGGTAGCATAGTGGCTAAAGCACTTGACTGCTAACCAGAAGGCTGGCGGTTCAAACCCACCAGCCACTCCTCGGAAGGAAGGTTGGGCAATCCTACTTCTGTAGTGATACTGCCTCAGAAACCCAAGGAGGGGTCTCTATGAGTCGGGGCCGACTAGACGGCACATAACAACAACAACAACAACATAGTGCTGGAAGATGAGACCCCTAGGTTAGCTCCAATGAGCACAAAATGGACTCATACTTGCCAATGATCATGACCATGGCACAGGGCTGGGCAACAATTTGTTATAGATAAGGTTACTATGAGTCGAAGCTGCATAGGCAACTAACAACAGGAATCTGAGAGTCAGGCAGATGTCAGGAGAGCTCAGATCACTGTAGCTGAGGTAGCCTATTCTGGGATCATTATCCTCTACAGCTGGATTTTCCATATCAGTTCTGACATGGTATATGAAAAGAACTGGAATGTTGTAAGGACTAGTTATGACACTTATATTACATTATAAAGCAGAATCCTAATGATTTAATGTATGCTCCTTCTGTGTCTTCCTAAATGCCTCTTCAACTTAGAACAAGGTTCCCTATCTGATAAAGCTATATCAGAAGACCCATTCCTCTCTCACACTCTATCCTATGTCCCAGTTGGATACTGGTTAAATAAAATTATGCTTTCTGGTCCTTACACTTAGTTTATGTGAGTGAATGCTGATGAAAATGGGTAAGTAAATAGCTTTTAAGTGCATGAGATCAAATTACTTCTTTCACAACTTGAAGTTCTTGACAGCTCTGGAAATTCTATGCTTTTTTTTTTTTCCCCAAATGTTAGAAAGGGTTGTTCTTTACCCACTCTTGCAGCAGATTGCCAAATTATCAGCTTTCAATGTTATTTAAAAAAAAAAAAAAAATTTAAGTGACGTCATGGTTTTTTTTTAATTTCTCAAGTTCAGAAAACATTTAAAACCACAAAAATCTGTTAATGTTTTGTCTCTGACTTGAGTTATATAGAATAAGGGACAGGACTTGGCTTACACGGGAAATTATTTAGTTGTTTTAGTTAAACAGTTTTCTCTTACTGGGTGCTTCCCGTGTGTCCAATTGCCGTTATATGTTAGAAACAACAAGTCAAGTTTTGTTAAACATGCTTGTTATATAGTTTCTCACAAGGCAACCTGATCTCTGAGCCTTGCCTTCCCCTGTTATATTTTTTTTTCATTATACATTTATCCTCCACAACACTTATTAGCTGTCACTGAATGGGCTCTGACTCTTGGAGCCCCTGTATATGACTGATAACACACTGCCTGGTCCTGCACCACCTTCACAATTGTTGGCATCCTTGAGCCCATTTTTGTGGTCACAGTGTGTTTTCAGTGCCTTCCAACCGAGGGGGGTCATGTTCCAGCACTATAGTGGACAATATTCTATATGAACTTATAGGACTAATTTTCACAATCAGATTGCTAGGTCTTTCTTCCTTGTATGCGTTGTTCTGGAAGCTCTGCTGAAAACTGTCTACAGTAGGTGTCCCTGATAATATTTGAAATATTAGTGACATAGCTTCCAGGGTCACAGCAATAGCAAGCCACCATAGTCTGACAGACTGATAGGTGGGTAGTGGTCCCTACAAGTATCATTGAGGAATTTATTTGTGTAATTTGTTTAATGTCTGTCTTTACTAGCAGATAGTAAGCTCCATCTGGATAGGTGCCACACTGTTCTGTCTTGTTGCTGTAAATCCAGTGCTTAGCACAGGAACACACACACAGTAGGTGCTCAAAAAATTTATTGAATCCACAAACAGATACGTAGCAATAAATATTCTGAGTTTATTTTGCTTGCTTCAAGTACAAGGTAACTAAATACCTATAGTATATAAACCAAACACACTACCATTGGGTCAATTTCAACTCATAGCGACCCCCATTGGGTTTCTAAGGCTATAAATCTTTATGGAAGTACATCGCTTCATCTTCCCCCCATGGAGTGGTTGGTGGGTTTGAACTGCTGATCTGGTCAGCCACTATGCCACCAGAGCTCCTTAGAGTATATAAGTTCCATTAAAACTATTATTTTATTTTTAAAAGTTAATTATGCAATAAGAGTTAAAATGTTTAATCTTGCACAAAAGGAAAAGAATGAAAAGTAAATTTGTTTAACTGCCCCCTCCTGATTTCCAAAGGCAATGTCTCTTAACTACTGCTCTTTTTAGCTATTCTGATATTCCCTACCATATCTCTAAATAATGTTCTTATATTGCTATTCTTGATTTTCTTAAGACTATAAGTAGTATCTATTGCTTCCAGATGAAAGATGAGAAATTTCATGCACTTATATATTTTTTTTCTCTTCAATAACCTTCTAAGTTCTGATTTTGTCAGTTATAGCTAAATATCTATAGTTTATATAGGTGTCTTGGCGGTGTAGTGCCTAAGGAATTTGACTGCTAATCAAAAGGTTGGCAATTCAACCCACAGCCCCTCCACAGAAGAAAGATGGGGCAATTTACTTCCATAAAGATTTACTGCCTCAAAAACCCAAGGGGGGGGGTCGCTGTGAGTCAGAATTGACTTGTTAGCACTGAGTTTGGTTTGGTTTTGGTTATCTATAAATCCCATTAAAATTCTTTTTTTTTTTTTTATTTTTAGAAGTTATTTATGTAATGGTTAAAAATAGTTTTATGTGTTTAGTTTTTCTAGTGATTATCCTTAGTTCTTAACATAATATTTAACCTATGTTTTTCAATCATTTCCTTTACAGTGGCTGTATTTTTCCCATACTAGGTGTAAAAAGGAGGTCTGGTAGCATAGTGGCTAAGACATTTGCCTGCTAACCAGAGGGCTGGCGGTTCAAACCCACCAGCCACTCCTCGGAAGGAAGGTTGGGCAATCCTACTTCCGTAGTGATACTGCCTCGGAAACCCAAGGAGGGGTCGCTATGAGTCGGGTTTGACTCGACGGCACATAACAACAACAACAACAAGGTGTAAAAAGGGTGTGGGAGTGATGTCTTCTGACCTCCTCTAATTTCACCAGGGGGAGAGAGAGAATCACCATTAGGAACATAAGCCCAAGGCTGGTTCTTATGAGGCAGAGATCAGTCATGCTGCCACACTAAACTTTTTGCCAATTCTGACACCAACTGTCCCTCCCCACGGCACTCTATTTCTCTGCTGAGTTTGATCATTCATTTAAACGGCCCTACAGAACTCACAGACAATACTTACAATTATGGGGTTTATTAAGGAAGTAATAAGTTACAATTCAGGATCAGAAACAACTCAGGATACAATTCCTCAACCAGGATAGCTTATTCTAAGCCATGCCACAGGCATGCTTCTCTCTGGCCTTGGCCTCTCCCCTGTTCAGGCCAGAGTTGCAAACCTCTTTTAGCTTTGCCAAATAGATGCCCAGAAGCACCCTACTCTGCCAGCAAGTCTCCTGCCCAAAGGCACTCAGCTTTCTTGCTCTGTGGGCCAGGAATCTCACTGCTCTGTCTCATGCTGGTGTCTTGGTCCTGCTGCCTCTTCTGCTGCCATTTCTCTGCTGCCTCAGTGCAGAGATCTTGGGTCCAAAGAATGTGCTGTACTCCTGGCTCTTTTATCTTGACGGTAGTGATATTCCTCTTTTCTGCCTGTAGGGTGGCTCATTTTAAGCCTAGCAAATGGCAAAACTGACCAGTCCCGACTTTAGGGTTACATATTTGCACAAACCCATCCCCTTAAGGTTGACATGTACCTTATTTACGTTATTAACAAGCTCTCCAATCCCCTTGGTGGGCCGCAAGCAACTTACATTTGTATAGTCCTTCCCAGTCATCTGGTGGGAGTCACAAAGAGCATGGCTATTGTTGTTAGCTCTGGTAACATAGTGCCTTAGGCACTTGACTGCTAACCAGAAGGCTGGCAGTTCAAACCCACCAGCCACTCCTGGGAAGGAAGGTTGGGCAATCTACTTCCCTAGTGATACTGCCTCAGCAACCCAAAGAGGGGTTGCTATGAGTTGGGGCTGACTCAATGGCACATAACAACAACAACAATGTTGTTAGGTGCTGTGGAGTCAGCTCCAACTCATAGAGACCCCAGGTACTACAGAACTAGTCCTGTGCCATCTTTACAATCCTTGCTATACTTGAGCCCATTGTTGCAGCAGCTGTGTCAATCCATCTCCTTGAGTGTCTTCCCCTTTTTCACTGACTCTCCACTTTATCAAGCATGATATCCTTCTCCAGGAACTGGTCCCTTCTGACAACATGACAAAGTAGGTGAGACGAAGTCACTTCTAAGGAGTAGTCTGGCTGTACTTCTTCCAGGACAGATTTGTTTGTTCTTCTGGCAGTCCATGGTATTTTCAGTATTCTTCACCAGCTCCGTAATTCAGAGGCATCAACTCTTCTTCGGTCTTCCTCATTCATTGTCCAGCTTTTACATGTACACAAGGCAATTGATAATATCATAGCTTGAGTTAGGCTCAGCTTAGTCTTCCAAGTGACATCTTTTCTCCTCAATATTTTAAAGAGGTCTCTTGCAACAGATTTGCCCAGTGTAATACATCATTTGATTTATTGAGTGCTGCTTCCGTGGGTGTAGATTGTGGATCCAAGTAAAATGAAATTCCTGACAACTTCAGTCTTTTCTCCATTTATCATGATGTTGATTATTGGTCCAGTTGTGAGGACTTTTGTTTTCTTTATGTTGAGGTATAATACATATTGTAGGCTATAGTCTTTGATTTTCATCACTAAGTACTTCAAGTTACTTTCACTCTCAGCAAGGAAGGTTGTGTCATCTGTACATCATAGGTTATTAATGAGTCACCTCCAATCCTGATGTCACATTCTTCTTCTTATAGTACAGGGTCTCAGATTATTTGCTCAGCATGCAGATTGAATAAGTATGGTGAAAGGATACAGCCCTGATGCACTCCATTCCTGATTTTAAACTATGCTGTATCTATTCCCTTGTTCTGCTGGAACAATAGCCTCTTAGACTATGTACAGGTACCTTATGAACACAATTAAGTGTTCTGGAATTTCCATTCTTTGCAATGTTATCTATGATTTGTTATGATCCACACAGTCAAATTGCTTTTGCATAGTAAATAAAACACATGTAAGTATCTTTCTGGTATTTTTTGCTTTCAGCTAAGATCCATCTGACATCAGCAATGATAATGCCTCATTCCACATCCTCTTCTGAATCCAGGTTGAATTTTTGAAAGTTACCTGTCAATATACTGCTGCAACCATTTTTGAATTATCTTTAGCAATATTTTACTGTCATGTGATATTAATGATATTGATTGATATTTCCATACTCTGGGATCACCTTTCTTTAGAATGGGTACAGTTATCTATTTCTCTCAGTCAGTTGGTCAGCTAACTGTCTTTCATATTTCTTGACAGTGCTGCATCTGTTTGTTGAAACTTCTCAGTGGGTATTCCATCAATTCCTGGAGCCTTGTCTTCTGCCAATTCCTTCAGTGAAGCTTTGACTTTTTCCTTCAATACCATGGGTTCATGATCATATGCAACCTCCTGAAATGTTTGAACATTGATCAATTCTTTTTGGTCCAGTAAGTCTGTGACCATGGCTAGAGGAGACATATTAAGTAATTCAGTGTGCCATACTTGGTGAAATGAGGAAATCAGTGTATACTCACACTTTCTTCTTTTCTCTCTCCCTGCTGACCTTTGTTGAGCTGAATCATTACATTTTACATGTTTAGTGTTTTAATCAATTTTTTATTATAGTAGATTATATATTACAGTATATTATTATTATAATAATTTACATTTACATGTAGGTAGTATTGCATTTGTAAAATTTTTATTTTGCCTTTGTACCTATAAATAAGTTTTTCATCCATGGTTGGTTTAAAAATATAAAAATCTATAGTAAGCAATATTTACATATCACTATTCTAATATTACTCTCTCTAAAACTATGTAACATGACTAGGTGCATGGTGAAAGCAATGTAATCCCATAGTGTTCCAGATACCAAAGTCAAAAGGATTAATATCTATATTCCAACAATTCATCAATTTAATCTCCCACTTTAGTTTGCTTCATATTTCACCATGACTCTCTTTTACAGCTGCTTCCCATGCACACTATCTTCTTTAACCTACCTCCAAGGAGCTCTGGTAGCATAGTGGCTAAGTCACTTGCCTGCTAACCAGACGGCTGGCGGTTCAAACCCACCAGCCACTCCTCGGAAGGAAGGTTGGGCAATCCTACTTCCGTAGTGATACTGCCTCGAAAACCCAAGGAGGGGTCGCTATGAGTCGGGGCCGACTCGACGGCACATAACAACAACAACAACAACAACAATTGATATGAGTCTATTTTTTTTTTTTTTTTATAAAGTCCTCTGGTTCCTTTCTAATTTGTACTCATTATTTCTTGCTCTATTGTTTATTCTGAGATTTCTTTCAGTGTACTGCTGGGATAGATTAAGCTGTTCTTAGATTCCTTGTCTTCTTTCTTGGGCTATTTCTTTCATATGACTGGAATACATTCTCGTAATAGTTTTTTTGGTGTGAAGATAGATGAGAAGTAAACTTTCTGAATTCTTTCATCTCTAAAAATGTCCTTATTTTTTCACTTAAATGTTATTTAAGTGAAAATACTTGCATTTGACATATATCTAAAATTCCAGCTTTAAAATTGCCCTATGATGTTTTAGTATGCTGTGTTGTTGAAAAGACATTGATGCCAATCTGATACTCATTTATTTTGGAGTAGTAACTTTTTTTCATCTCTCCGAAAGTGTTTGGATTTTTCTTCACTCGGTATTCTGAAATTTTACAAATTGTATTTGCTGTTGTAGTTGTTAGGTGCTGTTGAGTCATCTCTGACTCATAGTGACCCTATGCACAGCAGAACAAAACACTACCTGGTCGTGCACCAGCCCCACAATCCTTGCTATACCTCAGCCCATTGTTGCAGCCACTGTGTCAATCCACCTCATTGAGAGCCTTCCCCTTTTTCGTTGACCCTCCACTTTACCAGGCATGATATCCTTCTCCAGGGAATGGTTCCTTCTGACAACAGACCAAAATAGGTGAGATGAAGTCTGGCCATTCTCACTTCCAAGGAGCATTCCGGCTGCACTTCTTCCAGGCTTCCAGGATGGATTTGTTAGTCCTTTTAGCAGTCCATGGTACTCTTAGCATTCTTCTCCATCACCACAACTCAAAAGTATCAAAAGCATATTTAATTAATTAACTTATTTTGTTATGATTTGAGTGAAAGTTTACACGAGAAAATTGGTTTTCCATTAAACTATTAATACACATTTTGTTTTGTGACATAGAATGCAGTCCCCAAAATGTAACAGCATTCTTCCCATTTCCTCTCTGTGGCTACCACTTCCATTTGTCCTTCTTCCCTATCCTTCTGCTTGCTGAGATTGATCCTGGGCAAATGCTACCCTTTGTTTTCCTATGGTTGATTGTTCTAAGGTGTGTGTTATCTCCCTGTTTATTGTTGGGCTGAAAGTTGAGCCATGTGGGTGAGTTCTATTCCAGGCCTGAAGGGTATCTAAGGGCCATAATCTCAGGGGTTCCACAAGTCTCTATCAGATCAGTAAGCCTGGTCTTTCATGTGATTTTGAGATTTGTTCCACATTTTTCTCATACTCTATCCAGGATCTTCTATTGTGATCCCTTTCAGAGTGGTCAGCAGTGGTAGCTGGGCACCATCTAGTTCTTCTGATCTTGTGGTCATGGAGGCTAAGGTTCATGTGGTGCACCAGTCCCTTGGACTAATGTTTGCTCTCCTCCTTGATTTTCTTCATTCTTCTTTGCTCTGGATGGGGAAAGACAAACAGTTGTCCCTTAGATTGCTTCTCACAAACTTTTAAGACCCTAGTCACTGCTCACCAAAGTAGGATGTAGAACATTGTCTTTGTGGAGTATGTTATGCCAAGTAATTTTGACATCCTCTGTGACTAGGGACCTGAGCTGCCAGGCCTAACAACTCATTCTCTCATGGTGTAAGATAAAGGGTAAGCAGTTTTCATATGTTTGCCCCTGCTTGCCTCTACTATATATTTGGAAATTTTTACAGAACATGCAAACATGTATGTAGAAATATTGTCTGCCAAACCTATGGTTGTGGGTATAGTTCCATTTGCCTACCCATATGTGACCACCTTGCTTGTCTACTTATGTATCCACTTATAACTTAATGTTTGCTGTTACTAATAATGCAAGATTATTTATGTAGTAGTACTTGTTTTTGCTGTCAGTAACTTCTGTGCACATCTCCATGTCTTTCTTTTCTTTAGTGATATTGTGTTGATCATCCCCTTTTTGTATATTGTCTTTTTCTTCACTGAAATTGTATGTGTTTTTTATCTAGGTAGTGATTCTACCTCTCCTCTCCTCCCATCCTAGTAACCATCAAAGTATGTTTCTTTGCATGTGTAAACCTTTCTTTGACTCTTTGTAATAGTAGACTCACATATTATTTGTCCTTCTGTGATTGACTTATTTCATTCATTCTAGTGTTCTCCAGGTTCATCCATAATATGAGGTTTTTCACAAATTCTACATATTTCTTTAATGCTCCATAGTATTCCACTGTGTGTAGGTACCATAGTTTGTTCATCTAATCATCTGTTGATGGGCACTTAGGTTGTTTCCATCTGTTTGCTGTTGTGAATAGTGATGCAGTGAACATGGATGTGTATGTAGCTATTTGTGTTCAACCTCTCATTTCTAACAACAGCAAAAACAATGACTAATGATCACAAGCATTTCTTTCTGAATTTGTTGGCCATCTGAATATCTTCTTTGGTGAAGTGTCTATTCCTGTCCTCTGCCCAATTTTTAATTGCATTTTGTTGATCTTTTTGTTGTTGAGGTGTTGAGGTTTTACATAAATTTTAGAGATAAGTCCCTTGTCAGCTTTGTCATTGACGAATATTTTCCCCCAGTCTTTAGGTTCTCTTTTTACTCTTTTGGAGAAGACTTTCAGTGTACATAGGAATTTAAATTTTAAAAAGTCCCAGTCATCTAGTTTATCTTCTATTGTTTGTGCATATTTGGTTATTTTGAATGTCTATTGATGCCATAAATTTGGGCCTCTAAGTTTTAATTTAATGAGGTCCTTATTTTTTCTTTGATGATCTTTGTAGTTTTAAGTTTTCACTTTAGGTGTTTGATCCATCTCGAGTTAGTGTTAGTATATTGTGTGAAGTATGGATCTTGTTTCATTTCTCAGCAAATGGATACCCAGTTTTGCCAGCATGGTTTGTTAAAGAAATCACCTTTCCCTCATTTAATGGATTTCAGCTCTTTGTCAGAGATCAGCTGTTCATAGGTGGATGGATATTCTTCTTGGTTGTCAATCTCATCCATTGTTTTATGTGTTTGTCATTGTACCAATACCAGGCAGTTTTGACTACTGTGGCTGAATAGTAGGTTTTGAGATCTGCAGTGTGGACCTCCTACTTTGTTGTTCTTCTTTAATAGTGCTTTGGTTAATTAAGGTCTCTTTCCTTTCTATATAAAATTAGTGATTTTTTTTTTTCCTAAAAAATCTCCTTAAAGAATATTGATGGTATCTGGATCAGGATTGCATTACATCTATAGATCTCTTTGGATATTATTGACATTTTTACAATGTTAGATCTTCCTAACCATGAGCATGGTATATCCTTTTATTTATGTAGGTTTCTTTCAGTTTCTTGTAATAGTGTTTTGTAGTTTTCTTTGTACAAGTCTTTTGTATCCCTGGTAGGGTTTTTCCTAAATATTTTATCTTTTTGATAGCTATTGGAAATGATATTGTTTTCCTTATTTCCTTTTCTGTGTTCTGTTTGTTGGTCAGGAATCTGATTTTTGTATGTTGATATTGTACCCTGAATCTCTTAATCAGTTCCAGTAGTTTAGTTGCTGAATCTCTGGGATCTCCTAGATATAGGAACATATCAGCAAATAGAGATAGTTTTACTAATTCCTTCCCAATTTAGATGCTTTTTATTCCCTTTCTTGCCTTATTGCTTTGACTAGGATTTCTAGTACAGTATTGAATAGAAATGGTGATAGAGGATGTGCTTGTCTGGTTCCCGTTTACAAAGGGAATGCTTTCAGTCTCTTTCTGTTGAGACTAATGTGGACTGTTTTTTTTGTGAATATGCCCTTTTATGTAACAAAATTTTAGTTCTGTTCCTATTTTGCTGAGGGTTTTTTTTTTTTTTTTTTTTTAATAAGGAATGAGTGTTGGATTTTATCAGATATCTTTTCTGCATTGATTAATATGATCATGTAGTTCTTTTCCTTTGTTTTATTTATGTGGTAGATTACATTTATTGTTTTTCTAATGTTTAACCATTCTTGCACACCTGGTATAAATCTCACTTGATCATGATGTATTATTATTATTTTTTATATATAGTATTACATTCTATTGACAAGGATTTTGTTGAGAAATTTTGTGTCAATGTTCAGAAGGTTTATTGGTCTATAATTTTTTTTTTTAGTAATATCTTTGCCTGGCTTTGGTATCAAGGTTACACTCACTTCATAAAATCAATCTGGGAGTATTTTCTCCTTTTCTATATTCTGAAATAGTTTTAGTAGAATTGGTGTTAGGTCTTCTCATAATGTTTGGTAAAATTTGCCAGTGAAGCTGTCTGGGCAAGGATGTTTTTTAGTAGAATTTGTGTTAGGTCTTTTCATAATGTTTGGTAAAATTTGCCGGTGAAGCACTCTGGGCCAGGATGTTTTTTAGTTGGGAGTTTTTTACATAAGCTATTCGATTTCTTCTTTTATTATAGGACTGTTCAGATTTTCTCACTCAGTCTATGTTAGTTTCAGTAGGTCATGTGTTTCTAGAAATTTGTCCATTTCTTCTAGGTTTTCAAATTTGTTGGGTACAGTTCCTCATAGTATTCTATTATTATCCTTTTTATTTGAGATAGTTCTGTTGTGACATTGCCCATTTCATTTCTTATTCAAGTTATTTGCAACTTCTTCTTCTTTTCCGTAGTTAAATTTGTCAACGGTTTGCCAGTTTTGTTAATCTTTTTTGAAGAAACGACTTCTCGCTTTGTTGATTCTTCCTACCATTTTTCTGTGTTCTATTTTGTTTCTTTCTGCTCTAATATTTATTATTTCCTTTCTTCGGAGACAGTGCAAGTTTTATTTTTTTGCTGTTGTTTTTCTCATTTTTGGAGTTGTTGTATATTGATTTCATTTTTCTTTTTTGATGTATGCACATTCTAATGTATACATATTTTGATATATGCATTTATTGCTATAAACTGACTTCTGAGGACTGCTTTTGCTGTGCCCCAAAGGTTTTGATATGTTGTGTATTTCTTCTTACTGGTGTCTAGGAAGCTTTTTATTTCACATTTTATTTCTTCTGTTACCCAATAATTTTTAAGCAGAATGTTATTCAATTGCCATGTATTTGATTTTGCCCCTGATCTTTCTATTGTTGATTTCTAATCTTATAGTGTTGCTATCTGAGAAGATGCTTTGACTTATTTCAATATATTTAAATTTATTGAAACTTGTTTTGTGGCCTAACATATGGTCTGTTCTGGGGAATTATCTATGTGTACTGGAAAAGAATGTGTTTTTGTTGGGTGAAGTGTTCTATATATATATCTATGTGGTCAAGTTGGTTGATTATGTTGTTGAGATATTCTGTATCTTGAGTTTCTTTCTAAAACTAAAAGTTCTGTCTAAAAGTATTGTGTTAGAGTTTCCAACTATTATTGTGGAGTTTTCAATTTATCTTTTCAATTCTAATAATGTTTGCTTTATGTATTTTGAGGCGCTTTCATTGGCTGCATAAATATTTATTATGGTTAAGTCCTTTTGCTGTATTATTACCCTTTTCTCATTACCAAATGCCCTTCCTTGTCATTTATGCTTGTTTATGTTGTGAAGTCTATTTTAACAGAAATTGATATTGCCACTTCTGCTCTTTTTTTGGTTGCCATTAGCCTGATATCTTTTTTTTTAATCCATTCTTTGATTTTTAATTTATTTTTATCTTTGTGTCTAAGATGTGCCCTTTGTAGGCAGCATATTGATGGTTCATGTTTTCTTATCCATTCTGCTGCTCTCTTTCTCTTGACTGGTGCTTTTAATCTATTTACTTTCAGTGTAATTAATGATAGGTATGAGTTTACTGCTGTCATTCTTCTGTGGTTTATACTCTGTTATTAATGGTTTCTTTGTTCTGAATATTTTCTGTGCTGATGTCATTTTGTTATCAGATTTTTCTTTTCATTTTTTTTGTTGTTGTTGATTTTAAATTTACTTAGTCCTTATGATTTTCTTCTTTCTTATTTTAGTAAAAATCATATTATTTATTCATTGTGGTTACTCTGTGAGTAATTTTCATCTCCCTAAGTTTCAAACAATCTGTTTTATATTTATGTCATCCTGACTTCCTCTCTATTTGGAAGTTCTGTAATTATACCATTTATTCCCTCTTTTTACTTTGTAATTGTTATCTTTTACAGATTGATGCCTCTTGTTCTCTATTTTCCATCTTGTTAATTTATTCTGATTTTGAGAATTCTTTTTCTGGGTTGGTTTCTGAGTGAAACTTTCATGTGTCTTAATCTTAAGTTATTGTGCTCCATTGTTGGTTTTCTGTCTAAAGGACTCGCTTTAACATTTCATGCAAGGTTGGTCTGTCTTTTACAAATTCCTTTAATTTCTGTTTATTTGAAAATGTCTTAATTTCACCATCATATTTGAGGGACAGTTTTGTTGGATATATAATTCTTGGTTGACAGTTTTTTCTTTCAAGGTTTTATATATGTCATCTCATTGTCTTCTTGCCTGCAAGACTTTAGCTGAGAAAATCAAGCTTAGTCTTATTGGTTGCTTTTTGTAGGTAGCAATTAATTTTTCCTGAGCTGCTCTTAAGATTCATTCTTTGTCTTTTGTTTTGGAAAGTTTGATTATGACATGTCTTGGCAACTTTTCTTTTGGGGTCAATCCTGTATGAGGTTTGTTGAGCTTCTTGGATGCATATCTTTTCATCTTTCACATCAGAGAAGTTTTCTGCTAGCACATCTTCAACAATTTTCTGTTTTTTTCCTTCATCTTCTGTTCTGGAATTCCAATCACCTGTAAACTTTCCCTCTTAAGAGTGCCTCACATAATTCTTAGGCTTACTTCATTCTTTTTTTCTGATTTTTTCCTCATGTGAATTGGTGTCAAGAGATTTGTCTTCAAATTCACTAATCCATTCTTCAATTAGTTCAATTCTACTCTTTTGTCCTTTCAACATGTTATCTACCTCTGTAATTTTAGTTAATCTGGATTTCTAATTTCTGTTTTTGTATTGTTGTTAATTGTCATTTGCTCTTGTATTGTTTTCCTGAATTCTTCTAAGGTATACTATGTGCTTTCTTTGATATTGTTTGTAGTTTCCTTGAACTCTTAGAAGACTCTCTCTATATATCTTAAATTACTTATCTGATAATTCTATTACTTGTTCTTCCTCAAGAAAGTTTCTTAATTCTTTATGTTGGTCACTTGCTTGTGCCTTCTTGTCATGTTATTTGTTGTTTCTGAGATATTTTTGAGTTGTTGTATTTATTTGTTGATTATGTGCTAGTTTGTTTCACTCTGGTTTTTTGTTTTAAAATATCTGGGTGGGCAGGTAGTCACCAGTTTGGCAACACTGGAGTGATTTGTGGGAATGTGAACGTGGTTTTCTGTTTGCTGGTCATGAAGAGTAGCTGCAGGCAGAGTAAGGAGATGTTGTGCACCATCTGTCATTGATCTGGTAGTACAAGAGTGGGTGGTGGTGGTGCTTGCCCATTGGATGGGGTGGTAGGTGACAAGTGTAGTAGATGTGGCTGACTAGTGGGAAAACAATGTTCACATCTTATTGAACAGGGCAGAGAAAAGAGAAGAAGGAAACAAAAAATGAGAATGAGAAACAGTTTGGTAAAAATAAAAGAAGAAGAGGTAGTGGAAAAAGTGAAAAAATAAAGAGGAAGAAAAAGTTAAAAACGAAAAGGAAAAAGAAAAAAACTTAAAGAGAATGAAAAAAAAAGGGGGGGCCAGTGCAGCTATTTTTGGCCACCAGCAGTGGCGGCAGGTGACTATCATGTGATCTGTGAGAGTACATGTTCACGGAGGGGGCAGGAACCTGGTGCACAATATACATATGTGTGCACCATGGGGGCCATGGGTGAGTGTCTTGCATTCCATAAGAGCATTATCTGTCAATCATGTGGGCACTAGCACACAGAGCATGCAGACATTTGGCTCTATGTGCTTGGAGTACAATGTGGTGAATGCCTACTGGTCGGGTGAAGTGGCCTGAGTGAACCAGATTGGTGAGGTGTGGCAGAGTGTGTCTCACTAGCCACTGGATTGTTGGAGGTGGAAGAAGGGCTCATCCTGGTCACTAGGAAGAAGTGGTGGAGAAAGAGGGAGAAAGCACCTCTCTAGGAGGTTTACTGTTGTGGGATTGGTGTACTTTTGGGTGAGTGC
Source organism: Orycteropus afer afer (assembly GCF_000298275.1). NCBI lineage: Eukaryota > Metazoa > Chordata > Mammalia > Tubulidentata > Orycteropodidae > Orycteropus > Orycteropus afer. The sequence continues at coordinate 5,514,581 of NW_006921739.1, forward strand.
AGCCAATTATCCAGTTTCTGCTCAGACTCAATCAAGTAGGGGTCACCAGAGTCCATCATCTCCAACTGCTACCCCACAGAACTTCTCCTTCTCATGGGCCCTCAACCCAAACAACTAGTGGTCACTAGTAGTGAGTTGTTTCATTCCCCTTCACTGGCTCCCTCCTCCCTCTGTGGTCGTCCTTACCACTGGGATTCTCACTTGTTTCCCTGCAATTTCCTTTCCAGATCCAAATCATATGATTTGAATCTCACCATGTGTGGTGGTTATGTTTATGTGTCAACTTGGCTGGGCCTGGTTGAGTGGCTGGGCAGCTGGTGGTAGTTATTCCCCATGATGAGACTGGCAATCAACTCCATGGTGGAATCTACTGTGAGCAGCTGAGTAGCTGCCTTAAGGTTGTGGTCTGCTTCCCGTATATAAGAAGCAGATTTGGGAATGGTCTCTAGCCTATGGCATACTTGAACCCTGCATGTAGCCATGCCATTGTTCAGCAACCTGCCATGCTCTGCCAACCTTGGGACTTTCAATGGACTTGAGTTAATGGCCTGCCGTGTGGTTTGGTAACATTGGGACTGTGCCTTTTTAATGTGTCAATCTTAGGCTTCTCAGCCTCAGCAGCCAGCAGCTGTCTGAATGAAGAAAATCCTCTAGCTCCAGTGGACTGGGAACAGGAGGCAGAGCTGGACCTCAAGGTTGAGGGACTTTCACTCAGCTCCTAGAGCCTAGCACTTTGAACTCAGACTTAAAGCCTCCAAGTTGTAAGAATAAACTCCTCTTTGTTCAAGCCATCCCATTTCTGGTATATTCTTGTCAGAGCGGCACTAGGTAACCAGAACACCATGCTTCATTCCAGATCTGTCCATGCTACGTCTCTGTTGCAATGTGTATTCTGTGAAGTTGGTTTCTCCTCACCCATATATGATATTTTCTGTGTCTCAATATGGCCATATTTTGTTAGGCCCTGTCTCTCTCTCCCCAGTCACTTTCTTGCTCTATCTCACTTTCCAAACAACACTCAATCAGATTTTTTTTTTTTTTTTTAATCTCCTCATTTGATGCTCAGAGTTCTAGGATCATCATCTGTATCTTTTTCACTTTTATTATTGTTATTATTTTTTGGGGGTTCTCTGTTGTAGAGGGATTGGGTGAATTGTGTCACCAGGATGCCATATTGTTTTCTCCCCCAATTTTACAAATTTTAGTGCAATATTTTCCCCTTGACATTTAGTTGGCCATTTAAATTGTTGTGTTGTGTTTTCTTCTGGCACATGGAAATTTTCCTCATCTATTTTATTTTGTTACTTCTTTCATTATTTCATCTCCTTCTTTGTTTGTGTTCTCCTTCTACAATGCCTTTAAAATAAGTATAGAACCTTCTGGATCTATCCTCTGTATCAGTCCTTTTCAAATTTTAATGCACACATCTCACCTGAGGATCTTATTAAAATAAAGATGCTGGTTCAGTAGGTCTGTAGTGAGGTCAATGATTCTGCATTTCTAATGAAATGGGTGATGCTTATTCTGCTGGGACCTGGACTACATTTAGAATAGCAAAGCTTTATATCTTTTATCTTCCCATTCATATTTTTCTTTTTCTTTCCATACTGGGAAGCTTTGTTAATTTCAAATTCCAAATTAAATTTCAGTCTTCACTTCTGTGTCTGCTATTGGTCAGGCCACAGTTTAATAGATTGTTTTATGATTGATTTTTTTTTTTCAATTTCCAAGAACGCATAGTAGTCTCTTTTTATATTGCATATACCCTATCTTCTTGAATTAGAAAATTTTAAACATTCTCTTTTTTTAAAATCCCATTATCACTGTTTTCCCTGGGGTCACATTTTCTGTTTACTCACCTTTATTTTTATCTTTCTTCTATCTGTTTTCCTTTGGATGTCTGGTAATCCTTGGATCATCACTAATTTTTGTCCATAAAGAACTACATTTAACAGCATAGATAGCTGGTCTGGGTGTCTTTTGAGGTTGAGTAGACCATTTTGCCCAAAAGTTCTTTTCCTAATAATGGGAGAGCTACCTGCAGGCTCTGTGTCAAAAGATGGGTACCACTGAAAAGTGGCTTTTCCTTTTTAGTAGTATGAACAGGCTTGGGCATCATAATTAACCAATAAGCCTGCTTCTCCATATATAGGGGAAGAAGTGAGGCTAATTAGTCCAGCTCTTCTGGTAGCATAGTGCCTAAGGCATTTGACTGCTAACCAGAAGGCTGGAGGTTCAAACCTACCAGCCACTCCTCAGAAAGAAAGTTGGGCAATCTACTTCTGTAGTGATACTGTCTTGGAAACTCAAGGAGGGGTTGCTATGAGGTGGGTTCAACTTGACAGCAGTGATTTTTTTTTTTTTTTGGTTTTCTTCTGAAGGTGGTCTTCCAACTACAAGCACTTATTGATGTCCCATAGTCAGTTCTATCTGTACATGCTTGAAGCCTCTCCAGATATCTTGTAAAGAAAATGATTCCCACCTACTACATCTTTTTTTCTGTGTGCATTTTGGGTTGTGATTTATTCTGCTAGAGTTTATCTATCAATATAATCCTATTTGTTTCCTGTCTTCAGGTATTCATCAAACTTTCTGGTCTGATAATATTATTCCTTTATCTTCTTTTTTAATTTGTTTCAAGTGCTTCCATGGGTTTGTTTATTTTTGTGTGTGCTCTGGTAGCGTAGTGCCTAAGGCACTTGACTGCTAACCAGAAGGCTGGCGGTTCAAACCCACCTGCCACTCCTCGGAAGGAAGGTTGGGCAATCTACTTCTGTAATGATACCCCCTTGGAAACCCAAGGAGGGTTCTCTATGACTCAGGTCCGACTCGCTGGCGTCTAACAACAACAGCATGCCATTTCAATGGAAATTTAGAAAAAAGAGACAAATATAGGTCCTGTCCACCATATTGATCTAGGAAACTATATAGCTGCTTTAGAATTGCTCTAAATGGTTACATGAACTTGACTAAAGCTCTTTTGCCTATTCATAAATTGACAGGCCTAATGACTCAGTGCCTAAGGCATTTGACTGCTAACCAGAAGGTTGGTGGTTCAAACCCACCAGCCACTCTGTGGAAGGAAGATGGGGCAATGTACTTCTGTAAAGATTTACCAGGGGTTGATTAGATGGCAGTGGGTTTGGTTCTGGTTTAACTGTAAATAAACAGATTCTCCAGATCTTGTTGATTATTCTTCATGGATTAAGTAGGATTTAATCATGTTAAGGGTTTTAGGTGGTTTTAAATTGTTCTCTGACCCACTTGGCAGTTTCAAATGTATATAGAAGAAAATACTCAAAAATAAAGTAACTATAGAGATGTGCCAAACCTAAGAAGACTGAGACAAAAATTGAAGTTAAAACCATTTGAACTTGCTGAGAATTCATTTTGAGGTGTTACATATTTTCATGTTAGTTGGGCTTGACCAACATGTCCTTGGATTTGCCAAGAAAATAATTAATATAATCATAGAGCCAAGAATGATAACATTTGAAAATCTGTGGAGGATTGGAAGGACCTCTGGAAAAGGCAATATGACACCTTTTTTAAAAAAAGCAATAAAAAGTTCTTTGAGAATTAGTGCCCTTTTACTGAGAGAAAAAGCAGTGAATACTGATTACCTTGACACAAGTAAGTTTTAGATACTCTTACACAGAAAGCAGTAATGAACAGAGGAAAAAAAAATTCATTTATTATAGGAATGTAACATTAAATACCTGGATAAAATACCTTTAATGGAAAAAATTTGATATTTTTTATTGTTATTATTATTTTATTAGGATTTTTATCTATAGGTTATCAAGCATCAAGACATCTGGATTTTTGCCACATTTCCCCATTTTTGTTCAGACACATGGTGTCATTTTGATGCTTCTACTAACACAGACATATGATGCTAAATTGAAAATAATTAAGAGAGTCATTATTTAGATGTCAACTCATTTCTTGATGTGTATGTAGAATATACATGTAAAAAGTTTGCATATATAATTGAAACCTGGTGGTGGCTGCCTTACTCTAGAATTTAAAATTAAATTCAAAATCTTGAGCTAGACTAAGTCAATGTTCTAAAATCAAACCAAATAAAATAAAACAAGGACAGATAGAAAAGGTTTTAATTAAGAAGGAAAAAATAATGCCCACAATTTTCAAGTTGGGAAGAATTTTTAAGCAATAATTGTATAGAAGAAAAAGATCAAAAGACACTCAGAGTCACTAAACAGTACCATCCACTGATCACCTAATTTGATATAACCTCTCATACATCCTGGTATATAATGCTTCTACTGCTGGGATGTATTTTAATAGTTAAGCGCTTGGGTGGTAACCGATAGGTTTGCAGTTCAAATCCACGAGTGGCTCTGAGGGAGAAAAGACCTGATGATCTGCTTCCATAAAGAATACAGCCTAGAAAACCATATGGGGCAGTTCAACTTTTTCTTATAAGGCCACAATGAGTTGGGTCAACTCGATGGCACACAACAATATCTTGCAAATTCTCCACTTACCCTTCAAATCTCAACCCTGTAAAATCTTTCTTGACCCATATTTTGTGTTAGATGCTCTGTCTTCTGAGTTCCCTTGGTATTTTATACATTCAGATATTCCCAATATTTGTTGAGTGCCTACTACCTATCAGGCACTGCACTCTATAATAATAACTATACCACAAGGGCATGTCCTCAGTATTATTATCCTTATTTAACCAACTGAGGAAGTTGAGGGCTTGAGAGATTACATGAATTGCCCATGTTCACACAATTAGCAAGTAGAACATTCAGATTTAAACTACATAATTATTTGTTTACAATTTTTCTCCATCATCGGGCTTTAAATACTTCAATGGCAGAGAGAGTGAGCATCTTATTTGTCTCAGTATTTGCTACTGCACACCGCCTGGCCCATAGTCAAAAAAGATTTGTGGAATAAATTTGAATAAACAATATAGTGTGCTTACATAAAAGACAAACTGCATTTCAGGTTTTAAGTAATTTACTTTTCTTATCTCTTGAAAGGAAGCATTCATTAGTTATTCATTAACAGTTCCAGCTCCATGTTTTACTCACGGAAGTAGAAAGATTGTACAGAGAGGTGATAAAGTTGTGGACCCTAAAAATAGTTAAAGGACTAGGCTTCCTAAGGTAGAAGGAGCTGTTAATGGAAAGATTCTAAAAGCTCATGTTGAGACATAATCAGTTTATTCTTTGATCATATAGTTATTTATACATAATGTATATAATTTATGTACGTTATCAATCATTGTGGAATTACTAAAATAAAGTATATAGACATAATCCCTGACTTCAAGGAACTTTCAACATAAGACAGGATATAAGAAAGATGTATCTGTAATGACATTACCAGGTAGTGTGTGTCAATGCCATAGGAGTCGTAGGATCATTATTCAAGTGATCAGGGAAATTCTATAAAGGATTGGGATTTGAGCTAGGCCTTAGACAAGGCCTTAACAGGTTTTTTTAGATTCATGAGGAATCTGTACCTTGACCAGGAGGCTGTTGTTCGAACAGAACAAGGGGACACTACATGGTTTAAAATCAACAAGGGAGTGCATCAGGGTTGTATCCTTTCTCCACACTTATTCAATCTATATGCTGAGCAAATAATCCGAGAAGGTGGACTGTATGAAGAAAAATGTGGTATCAGGATTGGAGGAAGAATCATTAACAACCTGAGATATGCAGACGATACAACTTTGCTTGCTGAAAGTGAGGATGACTTAAGGCACCTACTGATGAAGGTTGAAGAATACAGTCTGCAGTATGGATTACATCTCAATATAAAGAAAACAAAAATCCTCACAACTGGACCAATGAGCAGCATCACAATAAATGGAGAGAAGATTGAGGTTGTCAAGGAATTCACGTTGTTTGGTTCTACAATCGATGCCAATGGAAGGAGCAGTCAGGACATTAGACGATGTGTAGCATTGGGAAAGTCAACTGCGAAGGAACTGCTTCAAGTGCTGAGGAGCAAGGATATCTCATTCAGGAGTAAGGTGCGCCTGACACAAGCCATGATATTTCCAATCGCCTGGTATGCATGTGAGAGCTGGACAATGAGTAAGGAAGACCGAAGAAGAGTTGATGCTTTTGAGTTGTGGTGCTGGCGAAGAATGCTGTAAGTACCATGGACTGCTAAAAGAACGAAGAGATCTGTCCTGGAGGAAGTGCAGCCAGAATGCTCCCTGGAAGCAAGAATGGCCAGACTTTGTCTCACCTATTTTGGTCATGTTGTAAGAAGGGACCATTCCCTGGAGAAGGATGTCATGCTTGGTAGGGTGGAGGGTCAACGAAAGAGGGGGAGGCCTTCAACGAGATGGATTGATACGGTGGCTGCAATGATGAGCTCAAGTACAGCAGGGATTGTGGGGCTGGCGTGGGATAGGGCAGTGTTTCGTTCTGCTGTGCATGGGGTCGCTATGAGTCGGAAACGACTCGACGGCACTTAACAACAACAATAACAGGTTTAACAACTCAGTGTTTGGTGTTATTCAATGCTTGTCAAATGTTTGGTAGTATTTTGAAAGTTGAAGTTTAGAGGAAAAGACTCATTCATTTATTCATTCACTCACCACATATTTATTTCAGTGCACACTAGATACCAGACCCTCTTCTATACCTTGGGATTTTGTCTACGATTCCAGGTGGTACCTCTCTTCAGTTATGTTCGTACTGTGTAAGATTCTTGAACAAGGATCCAATCTAGGGATTGGGAAGGATCTTTAAAGGTCATGAGATCCACCTCATCTTCAGATTTTACTCCTGAAATAATGGTAACTACCAGAGGGTAGTAGAAACTCTGGATTTTACATGTGGGTTCTTTATTTTCAGAAATTTTTACCAAAACAGCAAGAGAAAACCAAACATATAACTCAGGTGCCCCTGTCACATGCTTCCAGCTCCATGGCAAATCACCATAAAGGAGAAATTAAAGTCATACATTAAGAAACAAGTTAATAATTATAGATAATTTTTTTTATTATTTATATTAGAGCATAGTTACTAGTATGGTGGGATCTCAGTAAATAAGTTTAACTAGAAATTATCTGTGACATGGAGAGAATTTGAAAGATATTACAAAATATCCCTTAGATAGCCCAAGATAATCATAATAATAATCATCCTTCAGTTCTAGGAATTATAATGATTGGCTGTATATGAGAAAGGTTCCTACGCCAGCACGACCTTTTCAAACACTGTGGGGTCAGTGGCTCTGGAAGAAGTGGGAAAGTTCTTATTGGTTCTGAGACCTTCACTGAAACTTAACAAGTTTTGGCAGGAATCAAAATTTATACTTACTTAACCATTCTCTGCCAACCTAGTCTCTGTCTCTGATGTTGAGATGGGAATGAAAGCTCTACAATCATTTCTTCTTACCGTCAACATTTGCAAAAAAAAAAAAAAAAGAGTCAGATGACTCAAAACAAGATTGATTGAACAAAATTCGTTTTATAGAAATAAACGTTTGCCTTTAGGCCAAAAACTATGATGTTTTATGTTAGCCTGATAGCTCTTTAAAGCACCAAAGTACTTGACAATTGAAAAAGGATTAAAAAGTAGAGAAAGCATATTGAAAAACTTATCTGTGAAGAGTAGTAAAATGGGAGGTTTGGAGGTATGATGGAGTGTGTGGGTGGTGCAAATAGTTAAGTGCCATCTACTAACTGAGGAGTTGGTGCTTTGAATTCACCCAGAGGTGCCTTGAAAGAAAGCCCTGGTAATCTACTTCTGAAAGATCACAACCACTGACGGTCCTATGGGGTGCAGTTGTGTTATTATTATTATTTTTATTATTATTAACACATGGGGTCACCATGAGTCAGAAACAACCTGATGACAACTGGTTTGATTTTTGGTTTCAAACATATGAAGACCTAGGTTGAAAGCTTTATCTTGCCTTTCACAATAATTAATGTTAGTTATTCTGGGGACAATTGTTGAGGAAATTGGACAGGTGGGTCCAATTGGCTTCATTTTAATTTTACTTTGCTATAGACCTATCCAAGGAAACTTCAGTTGTCTTCTTAATTCGGTGGTTATTTTTTCTCTCCTTTTACAAAAAGATCTGGTTCTGAGTATCACCCTAGTCCAGTCCACTGTTTCCACTGGCTCTGAAAACAGCCAATACATATAGGGGGTTATTCCCTTTCCCTACGCTAACATCCAGAAAGGAGAAGCTCATTGCTTATGCTGCAATTTTGATAACCTAACTGGCAGAACAGTTATTCAAATTTTAAGCTTCTGAATGCGGCAAGATCAACCTGGCCTATCCACATAAATAATTTTGACACGATAAGTATGCGAGAGCGATGATAGCCGATAAGTGAAGCAATTACCTTGCTTTTTTGGATTATATTAAATGAAGATTCTGATAGAGTAATGAAAAGAGACAAAGCAGACAAAAAGTCGGCTGCAGAGCTTTTGGGCACTGTGTTATCTCTATTATACCATATTGAAATAGAGAAGCTATCACCAATCATGCATTTCTATGTAACTTCTGGCTTCTAACAGTGAACAATGAATAAATTGTCACAAGACAGTAACTGATAAATTGGGATTGGCAGTGCTTTTTAAAAAGCATAAATAAACTTACTAGTAACCTTTCTCTTCCTCAAAGCAGTTTTTAGGGGGCTCTGAGGAGGGGAGGTGATCTTGTGCAACATATGTCCCCTTCCAATCCTTACCTCTTTCTCACCCCTTCATTGCTACAGTTCTTTGCTTCATACTCAATTTTAAGGAATCAAGACCAGGCTCAGGCATTATCAGCAAATTTCACTATTCTGTGGGCCTTGATTTAGTACATGGCTTGAGTGTCTGGAATTCACTATAATATCAAGTTAGTTTAAAAAGTTTAACTTTGGTAAAATAAGTCTTACGAATAAGTCTAAGTATAGAATATGGACAATTAGTTCCATGAGCTTTGGGTTCCAGCAGAATGAAAGTTCTTTAACCACCCACAAATCCCTTAATGATGGCCTAGTCCTATATTCACAGATTTGTTTGGAAACAATATTCCCCTTGTGGGGGCAAGTGATACTAGGTACTTCTACCATCATAAACACCTTGAACTAGAGAGGCCCTTAGGTGTGAGTGAATGAAGCTTTCCAATTTGAATCATTCTAACTTGAGCATCCTAGATAAGCCTGTATACCCAGCACATTTTTAGGTTTAATGGTAACTTGTTTATTTATATTTTCCTTTGCAGGTAGTCAATAGCATGAATGCTTAGGGTGTAAGAATGAGCATATTTCTGTTATTTCACAATCACAGAATGGACCATCTAAGGCAGTCTTAATAACATACCATCTGTCATGGTGCAGAAAAGAGAGCTTGAATGGGGAGGTAGAAGGATAGAGTTCAAATCTTGGTGCCACCACTTGCTTGTGATATGACATTGGACAGATCAGTTTTACTCTGTGAGTCTCGTCTATAAAATGAGAATACTACTTGTCTAAAGCAGTGTAGAAATAAAAGCGTTTTATATGTTATTAGGTCTAGTACAAATGTGAGCTAGTATCAATCTGTCTGGTGGTTATTCTCAAGGTTCAGAGAAAGGACCAAGCTAGGCTTTATCAAGAAAGTTGGATTTTCAGGCCAGTTGGTTGCGATGGTAAGATAATTTTGACTCATGGTGACTCCATGTGTCTCAGATTAGAATTGTGCTACATAGGGTTTTCAGTATCTCATTTTTCAGAAGAAGATCATGAAGTCTTTCTTCCAAAGCATCTCTGGGTAGACTTGAACTTCCAACATTTTGGTTAGTAGCCAACCGTGTTAACTGTTTGCACTACCCAAGAACTCTAATGGCAGGGTAAGCCGACTTAATTCCATGAAACCTGGAGTGTAGGAATAAGAATCATTAGTCTTCTGTTCCTCTAAGTAGCATTAAATATTTCCTATCTAGCTGAAAATGGCCACTTTCCAAAATAAACCAAAACAAAAAAACAACCAAATGCATTGCCATGGAGGTGGATCTGACTCATAGCGACCCCATCTTGGGTTTCTGAGGTGGTATCACTATGGAAGTAGATTTCTCAACCTTCCTTCTGAGGAGTGGCTGGTGGGTTTGAACTGCTAGCCCTCTGGTTAACAGTCATATGCCTTAGGTACTACTTTTCAAAATAAAAGGGCCAATAAAGTTATTAAAAGCTAATCACATTTGATTAAATTATTATCATTATGGTGCTTAAAATAACATTTGTTCAATGTTTATCAAGCTTCAGTATTACTACATCAGTAAAGAATTTGCCTTTTAAGACTAGAAAAACAACAACATGGAAATGAAGCCCAGTGCCCACACAGGAGATTAGATCAATGATTGTTTTCCACGAGTTCTTCACAACAAGCTTGTACTGCTAGAGCTCAAACCTCCACGCTTCCAGTTACACAAGTTAATGGCAGTTGGGCTAAGAGAATCAAAGACTGTGGGGGAGAGATGGATGGAGCAGAAAAGGAAATGTTGATATTGCTAATCCCAAAGCAAGGTCTGGTTTTGCATTTGCTTGGCAGTTGTTTCACTTCAATGGCACATTTAGCAAGCTGACTTCATATAACTATTTGTTACTCATCCTGATCTTCTTAAATGTATAGTTTCTTCCCTGCAATATAAAAGGAATTGGTTGTTAGCATTACTTCAGTCAAAGCAGAGGAAATTTGTTAGTTTGTACATGGCCACCACCAGCCTTGCCCTCAAATTTTAGAAAGCAGCAATTATAAAGTGTAGTGTAATGAGCTTGACCATGAATGGTAATAACCAGAGAGCTTGATATTTATCAGCTGCACACTAGGTATGTGCCCCCATAGCACAGTGCCAGTTTGAACAGCAGCCAGGAGCCCTGAAAGTACTCCCCCTACTTATACTATTCTTGTCACTGCAGGACTTCCCACCACCCAACAACTAAAGGTTAGTAATTATCCCACTTGATAATTCATGTGTCCTTTGTGATTGGTTGGTATCTATTGCCATACTGGTTGTTAATACTTGAAATCATACGTATCTATTTAGTATGACAAAATAAAGAAGAAAGAATAGAAAACTATATTTCAGTCCATGGATATGAGCTTTAGTCTGAAGATCTCAAAAAAAAGCCACGATTAGACTAATAGAATTCAAGCAAGAAAATTTAGGGGAATTTAATACTTTTATCTGTATATTGTATTTATGGGTTGTTGTTGCTAGATGCTGTCAGGTTGGTTTCGAATCACAGTGACAACAGAACAAAATACTGCCCCTCTAGCACCATCCTCACAACAGTTGCCACGCTTGAGCCCTTTATTGCAGCCACGGTGTCAATCCATCTTGTTGAGGGTCTGCTCCTTTTTCACTGACCCTGTACTTTAACAAGCATGATATCCTTCTCCAGAGAGTGGTTCCTCCTGATAACATGACCAATGTACAAGAGGTCAAGTCTGGGCATTCTCACTTCTAAGTAGCTATTCTTCTTCCAAGACAGATTTGTTTGTTCCTCTGGCAATCCATGGTATATTTAATATTCCTAGCTAATCCCGTAATTCAAATGAACCAATTTCTCTGTAGTCTTCTTTATTAATTGTCCAGTTTTCTCTATAATGTTCCTTATTCATTGTCCAGTTTTCACATGCATATGAGGCTATTAAAAAGACAATAGCTTGGGTCAGGGGCACCGTAGTCTTCAAAGTGTCATCTTTGCTAAAGATGTCTTTTGAGCCTTTTTCAGCCCTTTAAAGAGGTTTTATGCAGCAGATTTGCCCATTTTATTTCTTGAATGCTGCTTCCATGCACGTTGCTCATGGATCCAAGTAAAATGAAATCCTTGATAATTTCAGTCTTTTCTCCATTTATCATGATGTGGGTTATTGATCCAGTTGTGGGGATTTTTATTTTCTTTATGTTGAGATGCAATACATATTAAAGACTGTAGTTTTTTATCTTTATCAGTAAGTGCTTCAAGTCTTTTTCACTTCCAGCAAGCAAGGTTGTATCATCTGCCTATGGCAGGTTGTTAACAGTTCATCCTCCAATCCTGATGCCATGTTCTTCATATAGTCCTGCTTCTCGGATTATTTGCTCAGCATGCAGATTGAATAAGTGTGGTGATAGGATACAGAGCTGATGCACACCTTACCTGATTTTCAACCGTGCAATATACCCTTATTCTACTGGAATGACCGCCTCTTTGCTTATGTACAGGTTCCTCAGGAGCACAATTAAGTGTTCTGGAATTCCCATTCTTTGCAATGCTAACCATAATGTTATCCATAAAAGTCAAATGCATTTGCGTAGTCAATAAAACACATACACTACGTTGTCAGTGAAGGCAAATATGGATATACGGGTGGATAGATGGGTGGACAGGCTGAGCTATTAGGTAGGTCTATAAAGCAGGGAATGTACCCAAGACCATGTATAAGGTTGGCAGACAATAGTCCTGTAAGCATATTTGTATGATCTGTAAGAATTCCCAGGTGTATAGAAGAGCTCAAAAGGGACAAGGTTGTAGTCACTTCTTGGTCACAGCCAGTTAGCCAGAGGGACCAAGTAGTTGAACCTGTGGGCTTGGGACCATTGCCACAGGGTACACCAAGCTCAATTGGTATAACATACTACACAAAACATTGTTCCACCTCCTACTTTGGCGTGTAGCGACTGGGATCTTAAAAGCCTGCAAGCAGGCATCTAGATGCAATGATGGGTCTCTCCTTGTCCAGAGCAAAGAAGAATGAAGAAAACCAAAGATTAATGGAAACAATTAGTCCTAGCGACTGGTACACTATCCGATCTGCAGCCTATACGACTATGAGACCAGAAGAACTAGATGGTACCTGCTACCACCGTCAACTACTTGGAGGGGGATCTATGTAGGAGATCCTGGATAGAGAGGGAGGACAATGTGGAACAAAACTCAAAATCATTTCAGAAAAAAATAAAAAGGGAGGGGGGGACTAGGTTTGCTGGTCTGATAGAGCCTGGTGGAACCCCTGAGACTATAGCTTCTAGCTGCCCTTCAGGTCTGGAAGTGAACCCACACCTGTGGCTTCCAGTCAAACAAAAGACAGACATATGAGTTGAACATTTATCTGAGGTAGATACACTCCTTGGAGAGATCAATCATGGGAGAAAGAAGAGCTGTTTATGCACAGGGAGACAGCTCAGGGGGCAGGAATGCATGGAGGGATGGACACAGGGAAGAGGTAACAGGAGGAAGTGGGAGGGGAGCTGTTGCATTGGGGTAAATTGTAGTCAATGTCATGAAACAAAGTGTATGTGAACTGTTGTATGGAAATTGAATTTTCTGTGTAAATTTTCACCCAAATCACAATTTAAAAAAAAATAAAGAAAGAAAAATGAAACACAGGTAAATATCTTTCTGATATTCTCTGCTTTCAGCCAAGATCCAGCTGTCATCAGTAATGATATCCTCTTTCCACATCCTGTTCTGAATGGGGCGTGAGTTTCTGACAGTTCCTTGTCGATGTACTGCTGCAAACGTTTTAAAATTATTTTCAGCAAAATTTTACTTTCTTGTGATGTTAATGACATTGTTAAATAATTTTTGCATTATGTTGGATCAGGGTGCTCTGGTGGCATAGTGCCTAAAGCATTTGACTGCTAACCAGAAGGCTGGTGGTTCAAACCCACTAGCTACTCCTCAGAAGGAAGATTGGACAATCTCTTTTCTTTGGAATGGGCACAAATATGGATCTCTCTGAGTAAGAGGCCCAGGTAGCTGTCTTCCAAATGTCTTGGCATAAACAAGTGAGGGCTTCCAATGTTGCATCTGTTTGTTGAAACATCTTAATAGGTATTCAGTCAATTCCTACAGCCTTGTTTTATGCCAATTCCATCAGTACAGCTTGGACTTCTTTCGTCAATATCATTGGTTCTCGATCATATGCTACCTCTTGAAATGGTTGAACACCGACAAATTCTTTTTGGTACAATGACTATATGTATTCCTTCCATTTTCTTTTGATGCTTCCTGCATCATTCAATATTTTGCCCATAAAATCCTTCAATATCACAACTCATGGCTTGAATTTTTTTGTCAGTTCTTTCAGCTTAAGAAATGCTGAATGTGTTCTTCCCTTTGTCTTTGCACATTTCTTTATAGTACTTTCTTTGTCTTCTTGAGCTGCTCTTTGAATCTTCTATTGGAATCTTTCACTTCATCATTTCTTTTATTCGCTTTAGCTACTCTCCATTTAATAATGAATTTTAGAGTCTCTTCTGACATTCATTTTGTTCTTTTCTTCCTTTTCTGTCTTTTTAATGCCATCCTTCTCCAGGGAATTGTCCCTTCTGAAACATGAACAAAGTAGGTGAGACAAAGTCTGGCCATTCTCACTTCCAAGGAGCATTCCAGCTGCACTTCCTCCAAAACAGATTTGCCAGTTCTTTTACCAGACCATGGTACTTTCAGCATTCTTTGCCAGCACCACAACTCAAAAGCATCAATTCTTCTTCAGTCTTCCTTATTCATCATCCAGCTCTCCCAAGCATATGAAGTGATTGAAAGTATCATGGCTAGTGTCAGGCGTACCTTAGTCCTCAAGGAGACATCTTTGCTCTTCAGCACTTGAAAGAGGTCCTTTGCAGCTGACTTACCCAGTGCTATATGTTATCTGATGTCCTGACTGCTGCTTCCATTGGCATCAATTGTAGAACCAAGCAATGTGAAATCTTTGACAACTTCAATCTTTTCTCCATTTATCGTGATGCTACTTACAGGTCCAATTGTGAGAATTTTTTATTTCTTTATATTGCGATGTAATCCATACTGCAGACTATAGTCTTCAATCTTCATCAGTAAGTGCTTCAAGTCATTCTCACTTTCAGTGAGCAAAGTTGTGTCATCAGCATATCAAAACTCACTAATGATTCTTCCTCCAATATTGATGCCATGTTCTTCATCTACTCCAGCTTCTCAGATTATTTGCTCAGCATACAGATGGAATAAGTATGGTGAATGGTTACAACCATGATGCACTCCCTTCTTGATTTTAAACCATGCAGTGTCCCTGTGTTCTGTTCAAATAACAGCTTCCTGGTCTATGTACAGGATCCTCATGAGTACAATTAAGTGTTCTGGAATTCCCATTCTTCTCAATGTTATCCACAATTTTTCATGATCCACACGATCAAATGCTTTTGCATAGTCAATAAAACACAAGGAAACATCTTTCTGGTATTCTTTGCTTTCAGCCGAGATTCATCTGACATCAGCGATGCTATCTCTTGTTCCACATCCTCTTCTGAATCCAGCTTGCATTTCTGGAAGTTCTCTGTCAATATACTGCTGCAATCATTTTTGAATTATCTTCAGTAAGATTTCACTTGCATGTGATATTAATGATATTGTTCGATAATTTCAACATTGTGTGGAACCACCTTTTTTTTGGAATGGGTACAAATATGGATCTCTTCCAGTTAGTTGGCCAGGTAGCTGTCTTCCAAATCTGTTGGCATAACCAAGTTAGTGCCTCCAGCAGGACATCCGTTTGTTGAAACATCTCAACTGCTATTCTGTCAGTTCCTGGAGTCTTGTTCTTCACCACTTTATTCAGTGCAGCTTTGACTTCTTCCTTCAATACCATTGGTTCTTGAACATATGCCACCTCCTGAAATGGATGAAGATTGGCCAGTTCTTTTTGGTACAGTAACTCTGTGTATTCCTTCCATCTTCTTTTGGTGCTTCCTGCATCATTCAATATTTTGTCCATGGAATCTTTCAGTTTTCAACTTGAGGCTTAAATTTTTTCCTCAGTTCTTTCAGCTTGAGAAATGCTGAGCATGTTCTTCCCTTTTGGTTTTCTAACTCCAGGTCTTTGCACATTTCATTATAGTAATTGGCTTTGTCTGCTCGAGCTGCTCTTTGAAATCTTCTGTTCAGCTCTTTTATCTTGTCATTTCTTACATTTGCTTTAGGTACTCTCTGTTCAAGAACAAGTTTCAGAGTCTCTTCTGACATCCATTTTGGTCATTTCTTCCTTTCTCATCTTTTTAATGACCTCTTGCTTTATTCATGGATGATGTTCTTGATGTCATCCCACAGTTTTTCTGGTTTTTGGTCATTGGTGTTCAGTGCATCAAATCTATTCTTTAGATGGTCTCTAAATTCAGGATGGATATATTCAAGGTCAGGAGCTCTGGTGGCATAGTGTGTAAGGCACTTGACTGCTAACCAGAAGGCTGGCGATTCAAATCTACCAGCCATGCCTCGGAAGGAAGTTTGGGCACTCTACTTCCATAGTGATACTGCCTCGGAAACCCAAGGAGGGGTTGCTATGAGTCGGGTGCGGCTCAATGGCCCATAACAACAACAACATATTCAAGGTCATATTTTGACTCTCATGGACTTGTTTTAATTGTCTTCAACTTTAAGTTGAACTTGAATATGAGCAGTTGATGGTCTGTTCCACAATCAGCCCCTCGCCTTATTTTGGCTGAAGATATTGAGCTTTCCCATCACCTCTTGGCACAGATGTAGTCAATCTGATTCCTGTGTACTCCATCTGGTGAAGTCCAATTGTATAGCCACCGTTTGTGTTGTTGAAGAAAGGTATTTGCAATGAATAAGTCATTGGTCTTGCAAAATTCTATCATGTGATCTCCAGCATTATTTCTGTCACCAAGGCCAATTTTCCACCTACTGGTGATTCTTCATTTCCAACTTTTGCCTTCCAGTCACCAGTGATAATGCATCTTGAGTGCATGTTCAATCAATTATAGACTAAAGAAGTTGATAAAAATCTTCAATTTCCTCATTTTTGGTGTGTAAATTTGAATAATAGTAGCATTAATTGGTCTTCCTTGTAGGCATATGGATATTATCCTGTCACTGATAGCATTGTACTTCAGGACAGATCTTGAAACATCCCTTGTAATGATGAATGCCATGCCATTCCTCTTCCAATCATCATTACTGGCAAAGTAGATCATATGGTTGTCTGATTCAAAATGGCCAAAATCAGTCCATTTCAGCTCACTAATGTCTAGGATATCATCAATCTTTATGTGTTCCATTTCATTTTTGACAAATTTCAATTTTCCTAGATTCATACTTTGTACATTCTATGTTCTGATTATTAATGGATGTTTGCAGCTGTTTCTCTGCAATTTGAGTCATGCCATGTCGGCAATTGGAGGTCCTCAAAGCTTTACTTTATACATACCATTAAGATTGGTTTTACTCTGATGAGGCAACTCTTTCCCAGTCGTATTTTGAATGCCTTCTAACCTAAGGGGCTCATCCTCTTGCATTGTATTGGACAATGTTTCTGGGCTGTTCATAAACTTGTCCAGTAATATATCAGACAGTGTTTCTCTGCTATTCATAAGGTTTCCCCTGGCCAATTCTTTGAGGAGTGGATGGCCTCTTGCTTCTTCCTAGTCTGTCTCAGTCTGTAAGCTGCGTTGAAACCTGTGCACCATATGCAACCCTGCTGGTGTTTGAAACACCAGTGGTACAGCCTCAAGCCTCATAGAAATGCACAAGCTACTACAGTATGACAAACTGACAGACAAGTTTGTCTCCTTTAGCTGTTTGAAACCTCGCCACCCTCCTCTTACCTGGATCCTACCTGGATCATGACGTAACAGACCATATGATTTTTCTATTCAAAATGTTCAATATCAGCCCATTTCTGCTCAGTAATGCCTAGGATGCATAAGGCCTGGTGGCATAATTGTTAAATTATTGGGCTGGTAGCCAAAAGGCTTGTGGTTCCAATCCACCAGCTGCTCTGCAAGAGAAAGATGAGGCAGTCTGGTTCTGTAAAGATTTACAGCCTTGGAAACTTTATGGGCAGTTCTGCTCTGTCCTATTGGGTTGCTATGAATCAGAATCAGCTTGATGGCAGTGGGTTAATGCCTAGGATATTGATCTTTATGCATTCCATTTAATTTTTGCCAACTTCCAATTTTCCTAGATTCATACCCCATACATTAAATGCTCCAGTGATTAATGGATATTTCAGCTGTTTCATCTCATTTTGAGTCCTGACACATCAGCAAATGAAGGTCCCAAAAGCTTTACTCCATCCACATCATTAAGTCAATTCTACTTTGAAGAAGCAGCTATTCCCTAGTCATATATTAAGTGACTTCCAACCTGAGATGCTCATCTTCTGATACTGTATCAGATAATGTTTCCCTGCTAGTCATAAGGTTTTCTGTGACCACTTTTTTTTTTTTAAGTGGACCTGATCATCTTTTTCTTCCTAGTCTGTGTTAGTCCGGAAGCTCTACTGAAACCTCTTCACCATGAGTGATCCTGCTGGTATTTGAATTACTGGCGGCATAGCTTTCAGCATCCAGCAATATATGAGCCACCACAGTGTGATAAACTGACAGATGAGTGGTGGTTTTGCAGGATACTCTGGGTATATTTGATAAAGACTCATAACTTTACCATTTGGATAAAATGGAGAAAACCCAAATCATAGTATCTTAGCACTTACTGTGAAGGATCCTTGAACTGATCAAATGTTATGCAAATGTCTTCTGGATTACACTTTTGCTGACTAATCATAAAAAACAGTAGGATGTATCTCAAAGACTAGAGTTTGACCCTGTCAATACTATTTGGAAAAACACTGACTTACGTACAATAGGATGCCTGCCATCAACTGCAACTCATGGCAACCCAATGAGTGTCAGAGTAAAACTGTGCTGCAAAGGGTTTTCATGGCTTATTTTTCACAAGTAGATCACCAGGCCATTCTTCCAAGGCACTCTGGGAAAACTGCAACCTTTAACCTTACAATTAGCAACCAACTGTGCTAACTGTTTGTACTTCCCAGGGATAACTAAGGAAAAACTATGTGGGGTCACAAAGCGTCCCAACTCCCCAAAAAATGGTTTCCACAAAGCCTAGAAAATATTCTAAGATTGCCCAGGATCCAAATCCATATTACTTATGGATTATAGCCATTTTGAACACTTTACTTTGAAAGAGTAATAAAAATGGGAGCTTCTAATGGGCTGATAACTGGGGTTCTGATCATTATTGAATGAGGGCATCTTGAGGTTTGAGCTTGTGGACCTGAGCCACTTGGCAGAGTTACTGTTAGTTTATGTCTCTTCACTGAGTTCACTAACATCTATTTTGTTAGATGGAAGGCAATAGGTGTGGTGACAACCATGAGTAGGGCATAGGGGATTAGAGGAAGTGAGCATATTTTCTCTCCCAAGCATCCATGTTCCCTATCCCCAGTGCCTATCACACAGTGTACATTGAGCAAATATTTTTTGAAACAATAAATATTCCTGGAGGCAAAATATTAAAGTCCTTTTCTCATACCTCATGCTGGTTCTTCTCCTTGGAATGCTTTTCTTTTTATTCTCTTCATGCCAATTCCTTCTCATTCTTCATGTATTTATTCACCAAATATTTACTGAGTGCTTATTGTAAGCCAGGAACTGTATAAGGCACTGGGGATCCAGCTGTGAATTAGGCCTGACTCAAATGTCACCGCCTCTGAGAAGCTTTCCCTGAGTCTCTTGGGCAGGAGCTGTAGCACATCTAGGTTCTGTTCTACCTTCTCTGTAACTCTGTTATAATATTCATTACACTGCATTTAATTAGCTGCATCTGCTTTTGTCCTCCTCTCTAAATTGTGATTTTCTTAGAGGCAAGGAATAGTTCATGATTGTCACTATATCCTCACAGTCTAAAATAGTGGCTAGGGAGCATTCAATCAACACATTATTTGTGATTATGGTAGACTGATTGCAAAAATGGCCATTTCTCTTCCCCCTTCCTATAGCCATTGTCTTTACACATGACTTTGTAGCTTCTCCCATGAACAGGTGGAATCTGATTTCCTCACCCCTGAAACTTGGGCTGGCTTGGTGATTTGTTTTGGACAACAGAATATGGTGGAAGTGATAGTGTGGCAGCTCTGAGCCTACACCATGAGAAAAAAACAAGCCTGATCTAGCTTGGTGGATAATGAAAGACCTAGTCATACTTGTATTTCTAGCCTGCCAACTGCCATACATTTGAGTGAGGCTATCCTAAGCCATCCACTTTTAGACTCATAAATTGAATAGGCAGATGAGCACAATTTACAAAGATAAACTGAGCCTGGCTCAGATCAGCCAACTTTCCATAGACCCGTGATCCGCAGACTCATGAGAAATAACCAATGCACATTGTTTGAGGCCACTGAGTTTTGGTTTTATTTGTTTTGGATCAATAGCTAACTGATACAGTGACACTTTTCTTTGAATTTTCTCTTTTTCCCTTCTCCCACTTATCTCTCTCTGTAAAGATTTGTATATACTCTTGTCTAGAAAGTGTAATATTTTCTTTGAAGAAAAGCAGTCACTTCTTTCTTTCTTAAATTAAAAAAACCACACTACCATCGAGTCAGATCTGACTCATAGCGACCCCTCCTTGGGTTTCCGAGGCGGTATCACTACAGAAGTAGATTGCCCAATCTTTCTTCTGAGGAGTGGCTGGTGGGTTTGAAATGCTAACTTTCTGGTTAGCAGTCAAATGCCTTAGGCACTATGCCACCAGAGCAACTGCCAAACATGGCCCTAGTGAATATCATGAACCCATTGAATACTAGAAATGGAAATGACGTAAGCGGTCATCTGACCTAAATTCTTCAGTTTTTTAAAAAGGAAACTTAGAGAAGAGAAAAACAGAAACCAAACTCACTGCCGTCAAGTCTATTCTGACTTGTAGTGACACTCATTGGGTTTCCAAAGATATAAATCCTTATGCAAGTAGATTGCCCCATCTTCCTTCCATGGAGCAGCTTGTGGGTTTGAACCCTTGACCTTCTGGTTAGCAGCCAAATGCCTTAGCTACTATGCCACCAGAGCTCTTAAGGCAAGAGAAGTGGTGACTTATTCAAGGTCAACTATTATTGAAATTATGAAATGCAGACACAGGCACAACCTGTTTTGACAGAGTATCAAAAGAGAACCGAGGGCCTCACAGCTAAGGCACATTTCTCATCTTTCAACTAAACCTTGATAACTAGTCTTCCATTTATCTTCTTATTTTGTTTTTAAAGGTACAGTTGGCACAAAGTGTTCACAAACATAGTCAAACTTAATGAGGAATGCTATAAGCATCCAAGAATGAGGTTATCTAATTGCTTCAATTACTGAAGAAATGCAGCATGTGTATTTTCTTCTGCCCCATTTATAATGATTTTGGACCCCCACTGCAGGCTAAACTGGTGCCAAGAGCTCCCCAACACACAGACGCGTGTAAGAGCACGCCCTCTCATCTCAGAGCTTATTATTCTTATAAAACACCACATTCCTTAACTGGCCACACAATTAAACTCTGACTTACAGGATATGATCACTCTGAAGTGTTGTTTGCTAGAGGAATTTCATTTGCTGCTGGATCATGTGATTCTTGGATGACCAAAATCAAACCAAGCCCAGGCCCAAGAACTCTACAAGGAACATTATTTTCCTGCAAGAAAATTAATATCATCTGAAAAATATTTTCTTGTGCCAAACACTTTTTTATTTGGCTTAGTAGAATATATTGTTAATCTTTTTTGATCAGTAGGTAAAAGAGGGTGGAAGGAAAATGCTGAGTGTTGTGGTTGAAGCATTTGAATGTTGATATATTTTTTCCCCAATGAAAAGCAATAGTTGAGAAACTCATACGTAGCCCTACTTTAAATTTTTAATAATCAACAGCTATGAAGAAAAAGCATTTGGTATTGATCTTCTCTTAATCAGAAATCAAACGGAACCTTATCTCATAACAAAGTATAATGAACTGATTTGTTAATTACTATAATTGTTTTCCCCACATTTATTTTGACAGCAGTGCCAGGGCAGAAAACTATCTCCTTAAATTACCTCTTGCCTATTATGAATTACAAATTCATACAATTTTGATAAATGATTTTATTATCCCCTTTACATTTGCTTTGGGGTCTTTTGCAACAGATGATTTTTCAGAAAAATGCCTTGGTGACTTCAAAATAAAGAAATGAGAAGAAAGGTCATATCAAAAAGATTAGCTGTGTGGAGAGACACCAGGTCTTGGAACTGCCTATCAATCACAAAGTCTCATCTTTCCTTTCGGTTTCATTCTAAGGGTGCTCCAGACTCTGGAATGTTGTCAGCAAAAATTAAGAGTTCATTGTGATTAGTGAAAGAGTTTCTAGTCCAGAA
The DNA here is from genome assembly GCF_000298275.1 of Orycteropus afer afer. Taxonomy (NCBI): domain Eukaryota; kingdom Metazoa; phylum Chordata; class Mammalia; order Tubulidentata; family Orycteropodidae; genus Orycteropus; species Orycteropus afer. The sequence goes on from NW_006921739.1 coordinate 5,536,742, forward strand.
TTACCCCAAAGGTGACTTTTGGCTTAAGGTTTATAATTTTCCTAGTGTTACATCATAGCTGAGACCCACGATTAAGGAAGTGGAAGAAAATCCTCAGGTCACCATGAGCAATCAGTGCTATGAGTAAAAGTCCTTGCTTTGGTGTTAAGGTAAACTCCATCAGTTGCCACAGAAAGCACAGATCTTCTCAGTGGTTCAGGTGAAGAGAAATCAGATGTGGCAATCCCTCCCTGATTTCACCAGTGTTCCTGTCTTGGACTTTATAAACCATCCTTTGTCTTTTAGTTCCTTAAGAAGCCAATAGAGTGTGGACTGGAGAAAAATCCATGAACTCTGTCAGGACTCAAAGGGTACATATCATATGCAAATGTAAACTTTATTGTCTGAATAGGCATAACTTCTCAGAAAAGCTGGCTGTCAGTAGCATTCCCTCAAGGTACAAATTCTTTACTGAAATGTTAATCCTATAATGACTGGTTATACCCCCAACTTGTGAAGCAAGTAAAGACAAAGGTCAAATTTCACTGCTGTTTTACCATGAGAGACAGAATATTATGAAATTCATTCATTCATGCATCCATTCATCAAACAGTTATTAGGTACCTACCATGTGCCAAGCAGGATGTTAGGTATGAGTGAGACCCACATTGTGCCTTCCAATACTCACGGTCTAATAGAGGAAGCAAGCAGGCAAGAAAACAAAAGATCACAGAACATTGAAAGGAATATTTTGTTAGCTCTTAATTGCTTCCTTTTAGTAAAGCTACTTTCTGTGTCTTACTTGGTATTCATTTGGAAAATCAAGGTAGTTTCATTAGGAAACCTATAGATTGAAAGAAGACCAAAACAAGAAAGAGGTGACTCCTGGGATAAATCTTGATATAAATGTGCACTAATTTCTAAAGCAGTACCACTAATACAAGAAAGCCTGGTGGTGTAACTGCTAAGGCTCGGCTCTTAACCAAAAGGTTGGCGGTTTGAACTTACCTGGGGATTCTTGGGGAGAAAGACCTGGTGATCTACTCCTGTAAAGATTACAGACTAGAAAATTAGGCTTAAAGTTACAGCCTAGAAAACTAAGAACACATCTATTGTGAAAGAAACAAACCCAGCTCCTGCTGGGTCTCTTTTAATAAAAAGATAACACTATATTATTACTTGTTTGTGGGAAGTAGTTCTACTGTGTCACATGGTGTCACTATGAGTAGAAATTGACTCCATGGCATTTAACAACAACCACCACAACCACCACTAACAAAGAATACTAGAAAAGGCCCAACTCTTCACCTTCCTCATGGAACCTCTGTCCTTACTGAACAAGTCTATCCACAAAAGCACTAGCATAATCAGAAACATCTTTCATGGTTGCCCATTTTATACTCTGGCAAGCCAGTGGAGAAGTTTCTGGGGATTGTTCAGCTTGTACTGGCAAATCAGTGATTAATCTGGCCTATCCAACTAGGGATCTAATGTGGTTTGTTATGCGGTTCAGTTTCATTTATGTCATTATTACTGATGCTATCTGTTATGGATGCTTTAGTGCAAAACTTTTTTGGGCTTCCTCCCTAATGACTCAAAGCACAGGAGAATTTTAAAAACAAGCAAATAAACCTTTAATTGCTCAGCTCACCAAAAGTGTGGAGAAGTCTATTCTTTGATAAAAACATTGACATTTTCATGTGGAAAGTTCTTGTTTTCTAACAAGTGGCATTCTTATTGTTCCCAAGTAGTTTCACAAAACCTTACAATATAACACAAAAGATTGAAACAATAGGTCATTTTCTCACATAAAATGAAACTTTAATGAAATTTGTACTTTTTAGTAATTTTTCTTGAAAATTTTGCACATTTTACATTTAATACACTCACGAAGGCAGTTCTGGCTTATCTATGAGTAACTAGACTCTACGTTGGCTCAGGCATTCCTAATTCATCTATTTTAAGAATTTTAAAGTACCTCTTATCATTTCAGAATTCAGATTCAAAGTCAGGGAAAAGAAGAGTGAGAGATATTTGTTCTTGGCCTCAGTCCCATTCTGAACAGTATGAGGTTGATATGGTAGCTTGGAGAATGAATTTGGGATGCATGCAGATTTTATTTTAAAACTACTTATACTTCCTGTTTATGAACAAGTCAACAATGGTTTTGCAGTTGTCCTTCCCAACTAAGAACGCATCTATTGTGAAAGGAACAACCTCTTAGCTCTTGCTGGGTCTCTTTTAATAAAAACAAATCAGTATATTACTTTTTTTTTTTTTTTGTGGGAAGATTAAGACACTTTCCTTGGAAAATCTCTTGTATAGAAAGTCAATAAAAAACATGAGACTATTTGTCTTATGAGTTCTTGGAAACATAGGTGCCTAGACAGAAAGGGTGATACACCATGTCAATTCCCATTTCCAGTTCATAACTGAAATGAGCTGTGCAAATTGAGGCTCCCAGGCTTCTTCAGCTCTGTGAAAAATCTAATGGAGATTCCCTAGGTCTTTGACTTTATTCTGTCCTGGAGTTTTACCATTTCTAGAAGTAACTAAAATGTCTCCATGGTGAGATTATAAAAAAACACGTAGACTTTACTTAGACTACATTGCTCCATTGCCAAAGCGTTTACTCTTGTATGCATAGTAAGATGCAACATAAGGTACAATGCTTGTGTAATCTCCACATTTCACTATTAACATCATGCTGAAAGCCTCACTTCAAAGTCAGCCCTAGCTGTGGAAAGTTGATAAATATTTCTTTTCTCATGTCTGCCTTTGTGGGTTTGGTTGCTGGATTTTATTGGATATCAGGGGGTCTACAGACTCCCTTGTTACCCTCCCGAGAGGGACCGGGTCTCCGGGAGCAAGGTAAGCACGGGCATAGCACAGAGTAGTAGGCCGGAAGAGCAGGAGAAAGGGGTAAAAACCAGTCACTAGTGCTCAGACGGCTCCCTTGTTACCCTCCCGAGAGGGACCGGGTCTCCAGGAGTAAGGTAAGC
>NW_006921739.1:5543027-5551532 GCF_000298275.1 Orycteropus afer afer
GGGGCTGGCGCGGGATCGGGCAGTGTTTCGTTCTGCTGTGCATGGGGTCGCTATGAGTCGGAAACGATTCGACGGCACTTAACAACAACAACAACAACAGACCACTCTAAAAAGAGTTCTACTGGCACAGTAGTTAAGGCATTTGGCTGTTAACCAAAAGGTCAGCCATTCCACAGGAGAAAGATGAGACAGTCTGCTTCTGTATAGATTTACAGCCTTGAAAACCCTATGGTGCAATTGTATCCTGTCCCATATGGTCACTATGACTTGGAATCGAGTTGATGGCAGTGGGTTTGGTTCGGTTATTGATAGACCTCTCTCTTTGTAAAAGCTGCACATGCTAACATCCTAATAATTTCTTTTATTTGCTAGCTCCCCTATTCATTATAGCACTGCATCGTGAGCTCCCATTTTCAATAGTTTTTCTTTAGTATGATGTATAAAAGGGTCCTTTCGTTTTCTCTGTTGCTTGTACTTCACCTCACCATCACCATGGGGCCATTTCAAACTATCATTTTTAAAGGTCACTTGTTTTGTTCTACATGCAGTCAAGCCTGACAATGGGTTAATGACACCTGAACAAGCTATATTAAAATTACCTCCTATATGATCATAAACAGCTATTGAGTTAAAGGAGAAGAAAGCAAACAAGCTCTCTTCCAAGAAACCAACACTGAAGATATTAGTTAAAATGTTAAAGTATATTAGCCAATTACATAAAATCCTTTTATATTGCCTTGCTTCATTTCAAACATGGCACGGGCTATTTTGTCTGTGAACTCAAGTGGAACAAAAAGCTACAGAATGCAATTTGTGTCAGGAGCTGGACTACAGAAGGACAACTAATTCTAATTAGTACAAATTCCCCATAGGCCAGAGGGAGGCCAAGTGCAGGAACCAACTGCCTAATGCTGTTTCTATCTTGCAACAGGTGGGCCAAGGCCTTCTAAAGGTTGTCATGGCAATAGCTAATGGTAGACCTTTAGCTGGACACCAGTAATTAATTGCAGGCATGTCCAGCCTTTGAATGTGATATCTTTTAGTACATTTCTGAACTAAAAGAAGATTGGCTCTTCTAACTGGTTAAAATTAAAACAGCAGAAAGCTTTGACAAGAACTACTACAATGCAACACAAGTCTGATTTCATCCTCTCAGACGTAGATTCTTTACCTATCACTACACGCAAGAGTAAAGAAAAAAGTATTTACTTCTTATACCACTGATAGGCAGTGAATGTGGGCTCAAGAGCAAAATATTCATGCAATGTGTTATTAGACCATGCTTGACGTCTTTAAGCATACTTTCAAAATTCTGACAAATGATTAGAGATATTTTTCTGATTTCTTAGTCCTGAGTGTTTATTACCTACAGGGTGGCTATCACTTAGTACAGTGATCTTCCTTGATGGCCTTATGCTTAAGGCATGGCCCTGAGCATTGCTTGACTTGGGGATGTGGCCAAGAACTGGGTAGTGAGTAGTGGAACTACTTGTTGGGTGAAGGGATTGTAGAAAGACAGCTGTACTATGTGCTCCATGGGAGTCGTTCTGCTGCCCAGTCATAGACCCTCTGTACTCACTTCAGCATTGGTAGGCAGCCCTGAAAACCTGCATTAGCTGGGCACTTGGGAAATAGGGTGTGGTCCAATTTTAACTAAATTCTTGAGAATGAATGAAAAGAGAATATTCTTCCCTTTAGGTTTGGGATTATGCAACTTCTGGAATCATAAAATAAAAAGAAGGATAACAAAAATAATAGTTAACATCTATCGAGTCATCCTGTGTGCCAAGCATTTTGCTAAGTACTTTGCATGAATTACCTTCTTTGATGCTGACAACAACATTAGGAAACGTTGTTGTTGTTGTTGTTATTTGCCATCGAGTTGGACCCGACTCATAGCGACCCCTCCTTGGGTTTCTGAGGCAGTATCACTACCGAAGTAGATTCCCCACCCTTCCTTCCAAGGAGTGGTTGGTGGGTTTGAACCATTAGCCTTCTGGTTAGCAGTCAAATGCCTTAGCCACTACGCCACCAGAGCTCCTATTAGGAAATAGTGTACTATTACTATCCAGTTTTAAGGAAACTGAGGCAGAAAGAGGTTCAGTGACTTGTCCATTGTCTCCCAGATAGTAACAGGATCAGGATTTGAATACAGGCCTGAACATAAAGTTTGATCTGTTATCAAAAGATAAAAAAGTCATTGAAACCATAGATTGTGTTGTGTTTATTTATTATAGAAAATGACCAACCCCCTTTTAAATGATTCTGTCCAAAACATATTATGTACTCTTTTGACTCTGAGTTCTGAACCTGAACTTCAATTCTTGAACTGTGGCTCCATTTACTGAAATTATGTTTCCCAGGGATCTTTTATTAAATGTTTGTATTTCTAACTAAAGGTCTTTTCTTCCTTCTTCCTCTTCTGTTGAACATAATGAAATTATTCTATTTCCTTAATCGGATGGTAAAGAAGTAAATAAATAAGGAAGGAACAGTTCCTCTCTTCACTGTATCACTCAAGAACACATTTGAAATTTTCCAGACACTTCTCTTTATGTCTGATGTTTTAAGAAAAACATTTTTGCGAAACAAAGTCAGATTCAATCATCTTAAGAACTGGATGTTTTTAAAATATGAAGTCCTAAGCAAAATGGTGCTGAATTATATATTTATAAGGATTAAATTGTTTTCATTGTATAATACAGCTTTTCCTGAGTGAATAATTTTCTTTTGGCCTCATTGGATGAGAAAAATATACAGTAGAGTATGTTTTAGAGATTTCAGATCTTTAGGTGAACACTTGAGTTAGAAATATTCACTCCCGCTATTCTCCAAGTGCAAGTGAATAGGAAGTATAAGAGGAAAAGGAAAGTGAAGACCTATTTGGTAGTTCAGTTTCTTAACAAAAAGTTTTAGCATAATTCCTTGAATATCTTATTGTGACATGTTAAGTGGGCAACAGACTTATGCACTTTATATGGACATGTCCCTTAGTGCCCTATGTTGGTGTATGTATCACTAACTGCCATTGAGTCAGTCCCAATTCATAGCAACCCCCCTTGGGTTTCTGAGGTAGTATCTCTATGGACATAGATTGCCCAGTCTTCCTTCTGAGGAGTGGCTGGTGGGTTTGAACTGCCAGCCTTCTGGTTCACAGTCAAATGCCTTAGGCACTATGCCATCAGTATGTTGTTGTTGTTGTTGTTATGTGCCGTCGAGTCGGTACTATATCAGTATAGCCTCATGTATATAACCTTTACCTGTACATGTTCAAAACAGAACTGTTTTTATTCATTGTAACAGATGGGAAGTTTCTGGGCTACGCACCTTAAGGGGAGAAAGATTGCAGAGACTGTTATTGTTTTAATACTCTACCACTTGGTAAATAAGGCAGACATTAGATTCTCAATAGATTTGCTTTTACCAAACAATTGGATTAAAAATGCTCCAGAGAGTTCTGTCCCACACTGTCCCATTACTAGAATCATTTTATTAATAACATGCTTTTAACATGACCTCCCAAGATTTTTGACTCTTATTGCTTGGGTGGCACTAGAGGTTAAAAAGAGGCTCCTTTTAATAACACATTTACATAAGATGATCTGAAAGATCCCCCATGCGATTACATGACTCCAGGGTTGGCCTGTCACCTCAGAAAAGCCTTAGGTACTCATCCCAAAGAGATCAAAACTCAAGAATTAACTAGTCTTCATAAAATGAGAACATCTCTAGGAGCAGTAAAACAAATGATTATCATTTCTTTTTGGCGTTGGACTATGCCAAGCTAGAGAAAAACAGAGCTTTCAAACGTTGACAATCTGGTATATTGAAGTATGACCATTATTTTTTATTTTCCACATTTTTGGTCCAAAGACAGTTCTGAGTAATTGATTCCCATAATGAGCTATGGTTCGTTAGTCAATTTAATTTATAATTGAATTGGATGGATGTAACTCTGTGTAAAATTGTCTCTGAAGAATCTGTTTTGTTCGTCTGTTCAACTTCTGACAGGGATGGAAGAAAATCTAAATTATTCCCTCCTGCAAGGGGGAAAATTTCAGAGTCTCAGCCTCCCTGGTGAAATTAAGAGAAAAAATATTTTTAATAGTTGTCATGCAAAAATATTATGGCTTTACTAAAATTTATACAAGCATGTCAATTAACACATTCATGGCGAGGATGGCAGTTTCAAGAATCCAAGTAAATGCCTGAGGCAAAGACCTTTACTGAACACGGAGAAGAATTTCTCATTATTAGAATGAACATTAGGTCTCTCTACATTTATTTTTATCAGTTATTGACAAAGATTGTCTTATTGCTACATAAATATGCCCAGAAAACAATAGCTCTAATTCACCAGGTGTTTTGCAATCATCACAACTTGTATTTTCTATACATTTCCAATAATGGTGTAATTTGAGGAACAATTATTAAAATAACCATGTACAGTTTTTTCTTAAGTATTGAAAGACTGTCAGGAAATTTTGAACTTTAATTGTTAACAATAGGTTTGCGTTTTTGCTCAAAGATTTTCTCTTATTCCCCGAGCCCTTCACATTTAAAACTTTTACAACCATCTTAGCACACACTCAAAACAAAGCCATAATTATGTAAAAAGAAATGTTTTACAGTTAATGCCATCTAAGACACTCACCAAGTGCCAAAATGCATAGGATTTTGGTAAAAGGCAATCTGTTCTTCGAGGATAATGCATGCAAACTACTCTTGTGCAAAACCTGAGGCAGGAATAGTATACCGCCTTAGATCACACCTATGGAGCTGACTTTGATACTATGCCCAGAAGTGGGTTACAGACTGTGATTTGAATGAAGTTTAATCATTTTTAGAAGTCAAGGGCCTTTAGGGTACTCTTGTTCCATAAGACTTATTATATTTAAGAAAGACTAACGCATCGGCTTTATTCTTCCATGTTAACAATGGTAACAGAGTAATGATCTCTAATGATGGACTGTTGTTTGAAACAGACTGACTGGGAAGAAAAGCTAGATGAAAACAGCTGTCATTTTATATCACCAAACCCTGTTCTTATATGGACAAAGAGATCATGAATTCGCATCCCATAATTTGATAGAGAAAGCATTATATCCCTGTATGCCCGCTGCCATTCGTATGGGCTCTAATCTAATCCCACGCAAATGTTAAAAAAAATATATTTTAGTTAGTTACAATAATATGAATAAATGAAGTCAAATTAAGGTGGGTCGGGATTTAAGTTCCCAAAGGGCATGTAATTTGCTGTTTTTCTCAGCTCACATACCTCTGACTGCTCTCTCTGTCCCTGACCTTAGCAAGGTTTAAAGCAGTTTCAGTTTTGTCTTTTTTTTTTTTTTCTTAGCTTTTGCTCTTGTTTTTAATTTCTGATATGGACAAACAAGATATTTCATTTGCAAAAATGCTCCCTAAATTAACCAGGCTTGACTGCAGTGCGATGATTCTAAAAAACAAAGCAGGAATTAGTCTTATCAGGTGAACAAAATCGCCAGAGATCACTTCGACTCATAATTGTTCCATTCTTCCTGAAGAATTTTTTAGTAAGACTCATCTTTTATGTAAGTCAGCTATGTAAAATGGATTGAAAGGTGAATCTAACAAAATATTCAAACCCACATCAATCATTGATACATAATGCACAGTTCAATGAGGGCCGACTCCAAAGCCCAGATAAGCAGTGTCACAGTAAGTTATGTTCTATGGCAGCAAAATCAGTTGTGATCAATCACCTAGTAACCAGCACAAGTTACATTTTTACTTTAGTCCTTCAACTCTTTTGAGTGTACTTTGAAAAGTATTGTTTTTTTCTAAAGTAGTCGATCAATACTTCTGATCAATAAGCATTCATTTCCAACTAACAAGGACAATGGTTAGCAAATTCCTTTAAACATTTTCATAGCAAGAAATGGTGGGCTGAATAGTAGATCATTAATATGTCACTTTTAAAGGGGTCTTAAAAACCTTCTGTAGGATAACTCTCAAAGAATGCCCCCATTCTTCAAGACAAACTGTTCCATTTCTAGGATTTTCAGTAAAATTATCAAAAGTCTCCACATTGATAGGTTCTGCAGTTTCAATCTAGATCCAATAAAACATAAAGCATTATTTATTGATGGCTTTGTCCCTTGTGAAATTTTATATGAATTTTGTGTGATGAGGTGAAAGCCCTGCAATGGCACTAATGAATATCACAGTGGGAAATAGGGAAAGGTGATGGCGGGGGAGTTCTACTATTGGGCTTACACTCCCTTCCACACAGGAGGTTGTGAAGGGGTCCTGCTTACTTTCCTGAGATTAGAAGAAAGAGGGAAGACTGGGCACTAGTGACAATAGTCAATCTTTAATAATTATTTGCTAGTAAGCACATAGCTTCTTTTAACCAATATATTTTAACCATAGCTTATATATATTTTTTTTTTTTTTGTATTCAGGAGTCACTAGTGCCCTTTTTCCATCAACAAAAATATTAAGAGAATATCCAATGGAAATATTTTTCTAATGCCTTATTGTTTTGACTCGAAAGCCAAGATTTCCATTGATTTAGTGACTTGAATTCTACAACAGCAGAGAGTTGGCCCGATTGAGAAACGCATTAAAAATAGCTATGCATTTGAGAAATGGATCAGCAGTGAAGCAACCTTTACAAGAGTAACAGGCTTCAGGCTTTGGTAGCCTGTAGGTGGGGAGACTTCAGGCTTTGAGGGAGGGAGACAGGGTGGAGAATGGAATGGGGAAGAAGGAAGATACTGCTTCCACTCCGAACAAACATTCTTCAACTGGTGTTTTGATTATGTACCACTTAATAATAATAACAATAACAAATCATTGAGCATGCACCTCTCCATGTTTGTTCACAAATTGTATACATGTGCTATTATTATCAGCTAACATCAATGCACAACACTCAGGGCAAGATGCATCTTTTACGACAATGAATGCAGTAGTCATTTTTATAGTTTTGAATGTTTTTGGTTGAATTATTGTCATATCAAATTATATTGTCCTTATTTCATCTAGTAATGCAGCTGCTGAAGAGCTCATGTTAAGAAGGTAAATGTACCAATGAGTGCTCAGTGGTATCATTTTGATCTGCAGTTTTTGCAATCTTTACTCATTTCAAGCTATAGTTCTTGGAGCACTTTTTAAAATAACATGTCCACGTTGTGAGGTTAGTCTAACTAAAGGTAGATAACAGACTCCATAAATCCATTTTATCAGTATCTGCATACTGCAGTACCGGAAACAAAGGAAGGAGTGAGTGTTCCACCACCACCTTCTCTATGCTGCAGTTCTATTACTCTTTGCCCTCAGAATGCAGTGCTCACCGCACCACTCAAGAGTGTCTAGCATGCACAGCAGGAGTGGGCATGAGTGTCATTCCATAAAGCAAACACTTGTAAAGTTTATTTTTATATAAAGATAAAGGAACATTCTAATATTTATTCCTGTATTCCAAAAGATCACCATGCAAAGCACATTTTGGAGGCCACTATGCTAGACACAAGGAAATACCCAGTGTTCTCTGGGATGATTTCACCAGACATGGATATCATAGAGAATGAATTCTATATTCTTGTGTAAGGGAAAATAGGCTCCTATTACACACATCTCCATTTCCCCTTCCTTTACCAAATATGTAACCTGTTGCCATCAAGTCAATTCTGACTCATAGTGACCCTGTAGGGCATAGCACAACTGCCCCATAGGATTCTCAAGGCTGTAATCATCATGGAAGCAGACTGGCTTTTCTTTCTCCCATGGAACTGCTGGTGGGTTCGTACAGCTAACAGTTAACAGTTAACAGCTGAGCATGTTGCCATTGCACCACCAGGATTCCTTTATGCTATACACAGGGACAGGGATTTATAATTCTTTTCATTAACTATATACATATTTGTTGGAAAAAGTCTGTGAGCCTGGCATTCAGTGTCTCTGTCCACAAGGAGTTTAATCTAAAATAGAATACAGGTTAAGTAAGCCAAAGATTACAAGTCATCGGAGTAAGATAATGAGAGCAGTAAGCACAGGTGTTCTGTGCAGAAGGAGAGAAAGCTTACTGGGATGTGGCAGGTTAGGAAAACTCCCAAGAGAAAGTAATATGTAATAAGTAGGCTGAGGTTAAGGTGAGAGAAAGCAAAGTGTCATAGAAAACCTGAACATGGCTACAGATGGATTTTAAAGTATTGAACAATAAAGCCAAAAAGTTCAAAGACAGACTACATTTAGAAGGTTGTCTACATTTTGTTTAAGAATTTGAACTTCACCTGAGGGCATTCAATAAGTGACAACTCTCATTATTATCAAACATTATCCGATTTGACAAACTTGTCTGTCTGTTTGTCCTACCATGGTGATGTGTTGATGTGAGTTTTGAGGCTGAGCTACTGGTGTTTCAAACCCAGTGGGATGCACATGGTGCACAGGTATCAGCCCAGCTTACAAACTGAGACAGACTAGGAAGAAGGAGGAGGCCATCCACTTCTCAAAGAATTG